>NC_056736.1:796241887-796299387 GCF_019279795.1 Protopterus annectens | reverse complement strand
TGTAATTCCCATTTAGTCTGTTTAGACTGTTGTGTTATGTTAGTGAAAAGTGGTAAATTTTAGAGAACAATAAAGTCAAAAAAGCTAAAAGGCAGAATTGAGAAATACTTTGTCCTGGTCTGTATCTAGTCATTTCTGTATCGTCAGTCTGTATTTCACATTTATTTTTTAGCAGTATGGGATCTAAAGGACCAGTATCTTTTTTTCTGCAGCAAGTCTATACATGGTATGTGTAGTGGTTTTCTTGTATCTTGTCTGCACGTTTTGTTAGTACACAGAACTTTCTACTGTCTAAATGTTTTGTATCCTGACCAGTATGCCAACTTAACATGTCTACATGTCAGAAAACCAAAATACATGTGCCAGTCTGTGTGGAACAAACACTTAACTGTGAACAGTCGTCTAAAATCTTGTTACAGTTTATGCGAAATATGATGCAAATATGTGGCATTCCTTCAGGCCCCAACTGTCAGACTACATTTTCACAACAAACAAATGGAGTCAAGTGATATATTGCCTCACCTCAGTGCACTAAAAATTACTTACTTCGTAGTACATCCGTTTGATTTACTCAGTTCAGATGCTTTTTTTTTTGCTGATGAAAAATAAGGTCCATAGCAAAAATGTTGCTTTTCTCAAAGTGCACATTTAAAATGTGAATGCTTTATCAGTGATGAATTGATCTGTATTTAATATTTTCCACTTAGCTGTCTTTACATACTTATTTCTTAAATGAGGTAGTTTCATTCAGCAGATCCATGAAATGTTTAGAATTGTTCAGCTAGGGTTGTCAGCACATTTCCTTGCCTTGGAATTCCCTGTTGACTTAGTTTACACTTTTTTGACTCCGTCTCTAGAACCCTTAAGCAGTTATTGTAAAATTTGATACGAGTGTTGTTATTATCTTGAACTCTGCACGTGATGCAACAGACCAATATCGGATGTAAAAGGTACTTTTCTGTTATCAGTGCAACAGTTCCAAGGTGCTAGCACACAATGAGGAAAAGTACCGAATTATGTACAAAATGTAGACTTCGGCCGGCACCCCTGATACCCTCAGCAGGAGCTTTGGTACATCATTGACATTCCAGCAATTCACCTAAATACAAGCTTTTCTCTGTTGCAGGTAAAATTCATGTCTCGGAGCCTCATGCGGTAAGGAGTTTGTGCGCCTACCATTTTGTTTCTCTTTTCCCATTAGTTAAGTGACCATAAAGTTAATATACTTAAGTAAGGAAGTGGAAGGTGACGTCCTCTACATGGTGTGCAAGGAGAGTGCCACTGAAAAAATAAAAGATCCTGAATGTGTTTGCTCATTCAGTTTGATGTATTTTGCCGGGATACTTGTGGAAGAAGAACTTTGCATTTGGCAGGTTTTGTGCTGACTTCTCTTAGCAGAGTGTACAGAATGTTACCTACTATGTCTGTATTTGAATTGTCAGTCTACATAGAACAACAAAAGTACCAGAGACAGCTTCATGCATTGGGAGTTATTCCGTGGTGCCTGTCTAAATGAATGTAATCATCACGGGCGTTACACAACAGGATTCAAACCACAGTCATAGTTGTAATCTTTTGTGATAAACTGCCAAGTTTGATGTCCTATGTAGTGTCACTCTGTTAACCATCTCATAGAGAGAGAGCAAGGGTGATAGATTTACAACTGGGTATGATGCAATAATATTCAAATGCTGCTGAACTGTTATTACTCCTGGTTGTATTTATTTATTTTTATTTATCTATCTATTCTATCTGCTTGTTTGTTAAGTGGTCAGCTGGGTAAGTCCCTGTATCTTTTCAGCCACAGTCTAGGCACAATGGTAATTGTAACACTTCTTTCTTTCTTTAGCAACCGCTTCAGGGCTAACAGCTGTGCGATCATTGCGTGTGCGCCCTAGTGCCTAAGCTGCCCCGATAACGGAAAAGTACCAAAAAAGCCTTAACACAGAAGTTGGATTACTCTTATTTGAATACATGCTTTTGAACTCTTTTGCTTACTTTTTTTTTTTTTAATTCTGTTTTTTATGTAAAAAAAAAGTTTGTTTCAAATGTGAGGTAAGGTTAATTTAAAACATTACAGAAGCATAGATATCTAATTAGATTTTGTGTTTTGTCATGTGAGATACATTTCTAAAACATGTGTATGAATGCTATTTACACTACAGTAAAGAAACATGACAAGGAATGAGTGACTGCTGTGTTGTGCGATAACATTACTTGACTTTTATGATTTATTTCTGTATGTATGAAAGCAGTTAATTTCTCTTCCCCAGCTGTAGGAACTCTGTGTATGTCTTGCAGTGGTAGTAATGTATTCAGAAACATATGCTTTTTGAATCACACAATTGCATAGCTGTCGTTTTGCCTTTGGATATAGTCTATAACATGTAGCATTATCATTTATGCTATAAGGATTTTGGCTACAGAGTTGTCTTTGTTGAAATTTGACATTTTTAGCAAGCTTTCTTTGTTTTTTTTTTTTTTATTTTATTTTTTTTTTCATTGTTTTTTTTTTAAGTAAATATAGCTTTGTGACATTAAAGCTTGCAGAAATTAATATTTGAATGTGGGAAGTCTGTGGAGCACAGTCCGTATTTCAGTATGGTGTAACCTTATGGTACTTGTGTACATTTATGATGCAGATCGTCAGCCATATAGGCTGCGTTGTGACTGTGATGTTGTAACATACAGTTGTGTAAGATGAACTTACCATATTTGAATGATTACTTTTGCAGTAACCTTAGCTGTATGGGTTATATCCTGCCAAGGATATAACTACCAGCCAGCTTCCAAAGTTTCAAGGCAGCTTCCATGCACCAAAACTGTCAAGCAGCTTGAGCTGAGCTGAAGGCAGTTTTGGGCACAAAGCCCTTCAGATCTTTCCTACCAGCAGAGAGACAGGTATCATGAGAATCATAGATGCCATGGGACACAAAATAGTGAGATATTCCCTCGCAGTCACCAAGTCTAACTGGGAAACTTTAGAAATAGATCTAAAATAAAGATAATTTTTTTTCTTTTTCCTGTGGAAGAAAAGCTCTTTGAGCTGAGCTGCCTAGTTGATATCCCACTATCACAATCCTGTGTGAGGGAGTCAAGAAAGTCTTTTGAATGTTCTTTTGGAATCCCAGCTTGTGTAAGAGGTCTGTTAACCAAGGGATAGATTCCTGACATTTTGAAAAAGACTGTGCAAAGAAAAGCAAGTCGTCTAAATATGCAAAAGTAGGGAAACCCTCTAGCCTGCACTGAGCTACAATCGGGGCTAGTGACTTTGTGAACACTCTTGGTGGATAGTCCAAAGGTTAAGACAGGGAATGTGATGTCATCCAGACACACAAAACCTTAAGGAACATGTGAAGGCAGTGTAAATAGAGATGTGATGGTAAGCATCTTTTAAGTTGTTACCAGGAAACTTGAAAGAGGAAGAAGATATAATAAGTTGTGAAGTGACATAATTTTGAATTTGGGCACTGTCACTGATTTTGTTTCTTCCCCAGCTGGGAAGGAGGAACTAGTTTCTTGGAATGGCATGTGATGAAGTACAGGTGGAAACAAGAGTCTGATCTGCAGAATGAGGAATGATCTTACTGCCATCTGTAACCCTGATGAATGATTTCCAGAACCCATTTGTCTGAAACAGTCTTTTGCCAAAGAGAAAAATGGAGATTCAGACTTTCTGGAAGAGAAAAGGTGCCATGGTGGGAGGGAGCACAAGGTCTCTTGAATAGTCATTCAAACTTGTTGGACTGTCCTTGGTTATGGAAAGTTTAAGGCTTCTTTTTGGAACCCTCTTGCACTTCCTTCTTAAATGTCCATTTACCTGAATTTTGTTGGAACTGTTAATTCTTTTTTTTTTTTTTTGCCAAAATTGGATGAGGAGAAAGATGATCTCTTTGACAGTTTGAAAAAGGAAGGATGAAAAATGTTAGGGATTTCCAGGATCAGCTTGCCCCTTTCATCACACTTTTTGATCATCTCTGCAGTTGCAAAGGAGAATTTAAAATTTAATTTTTACATTGTCTGGGAAGTTCTAAGAATGGAACCAAGTAAACCCCCTTAAAACAGTGCCAGTGGCCATATCCTTGGAAGAAGTATCAACAGAGTCATACACATATTGTGCAAACAATGAGGACTGACCTGTGCAATAGAAGAAAATAAGTTATTTAAAGCAGATTTTTCTTCACAAGAAGAAACTGTCGATAAAACATTCTTCGTACTTTCACAATTTGTCAGAACAGACTGTAACATATGAACCTTACAGATTAAAATCCTGAAAAACAAAGTTGCAGAAGTATACATTTTTACCATACGTGTCAATATTTTTCTCATCTTTATTAAAAAGAGCAGTATTTGAATTACCTAAGTGCTTAGCAGCAATAGAATCGACTAAGGTCATAGCTGCTTGATCAGGTTTGGGAATAATGTATAAAAATGTAAAAGACCGAGGAGCTTTATACATCCTATCTGCCTTTTTAGGGAGAGCTGGCTACTGTCAGCAAAATTGCAGACAGTAAGACACACATCCACTAAAGCAGTCAGGACAGGAGGAATGGGTGTATTTTCTGGAAAATCCTTTATGTAGCAACTCATAGTATTTTCTGAGGGACTAAGAAACCTCAGTATTCTCTCACTGAAAACACTGGCACATTCTAGCAATAGTCACAAAGAAAGAGTAACCCCCACAGGGAAATCCAGAAACTGAGCTCTCCACTGAGTCTGAATCAGACGTCTGAGAGCAAAACCCTGAATCCATTCCTACAGCTTCCTGTTCAGATTCAAAATCTTGAATCTATTCTTTCTTTTACCAGAAACTACTTTACAAGAAGGGTCAATCACTGAATTGAACCCAGACTCATACACAGTAAACTACTCCTATCCAAAAAATGTGAGGAGGAGCTTGGTTTTCTGTTTCTTTTAGACAGAAAATGGGGACAACCATGCTACTAATGGCAGCTGCTGCTTCTTCTTCAGGGATGATCACAGCATTCTGACACAAGAGGGAAACCTTCCCTCTTCCCTTACCGAGGATCGACAAGAGTGGCTCTCCCTTGCTCCCTGAGGGGACTTCAACAGCTGCAGAGGGCATGGCTAAACCCCCCCCCCCCCAGTCCATAGTGGCAGTAAGTGCTAGACCAGAGGAATACAGGGTAAAGGATGAGCAGTATAAGGTACAACTAATAGCCCCAGCAGAGTCACCTATCTACTGCTGAGTCAAATTGCTAGCCTGCTGTAGTGGCCAATGCTGCTTGATTACCTTTTTCTTTTTATGGCTGCAAGAAGGAATGAGCATGGGATCAGCAATCTGTTCCATAGTCAAGCCAAAGATGGTAATGCTTTCCTGTGGAAGACAAGCAGCAAATGCCAGTAAACTACCAGTCCACAAAAGTTACTTTTTTGACAGAAAAAAACACAGTAAAAAGCACTTTAAAACACTATGGCAGACCCACAACAAAAATAAACAGTCTCCACAGAAAATATATTTTCAGTAAGTTTACACTGCTATTAAACTGACAGAAAGAAAATGAGTGCTCTATTTAAAGGAACACTACAGTCTCAGGTTATCCCTTTAAAACACAACACTCCTAGGTTTAAAATAACTTTCCTGAAGAGGAAAGTAGTAAGACTAAATACATTTAAGAAAATGGATTTTTTTCCAGAAAGGGAACTTAACTAAATGACCAGCAAAGGAAAACAGAAGCTGACCATTGTTCCTCAAAAGCCTCATAGTAGCATACTTTTCAGTGGTAGTAAAGCTCTGAAGGGCTTTGCACCCAAACTTGTCTTTTAGTTAGCTCATCTTGAATTGCTTGACAGTTTGGGCATGTGGAATGTGCCCTGAAGCTTTGGAAGCTGGCTGGCTGTTATATACATGGCATGATGCAACCCATATAGCTAAGGCTACTGCAACAGTAATTAATTAGTTGTTTTAACTGATTTCTACACTGAAGAAGGCATTGTTCTGCCGAAACTGGTCTGAATAATAAATTATAGTCTGATACCTATGTATCATTCTTAGTGTTTTTCTTTCTCAACTGATACATTTTTTGCTGGCCTCCTGTTGTTAATATTGAATATTTTGGCTGTGCATTGACTTGCGCGCATAGCAGCAAGTTTGGTTGTGGCTGCTTGGCACAGAGAAATTGATGAAACCCATTATTTGATTGTGATAACCTGGGATCAAGTGATGATCTGGGCAATGGAAGAGCCGTCACAGAAGGGTGGCAATGAGTAGCTGATGATTGGAGAAATAAGGCTGGGTGTCATTAAGAGTGAATTTAACTAATAGCTACAGGGTGGTGATTGAAGGGTGTGTACTAGGCAGCACACACTGTATTTAGCATCTGATATACAAAGTGTTTCAAATGTTTGGTAGCCCAGTGTTGGCTGAATACATTAAACTGTTGCACTGTAGAAAGACTTTGTATCAAAATGGAAACCCTGGTGGTTGCCTGGATGGTGATCTGACAGCTGTCATTGGCCAGATAGAAATGAGTGTGCTAGAAAAGTCAAGTTAGGATGGATAGTTAGGAAGCAGCATGGATAAAAGTGAAAAATGAAAGATGAAAAAAAAACACTTATATATATATATATATATATATATATATATATATATATGTGTGTGTGTGTGTGTGTACGTATATGTATGTATATATATATATATATATATATATATATATATATATATATATATATATATATATATATAGTGAGAGAGATCTGTGTATGTGTGCTCATATGTCTCTATTTAAGTATATATGTATTAGTACTGTGATTGCTTTTAAAATACTTAAAAACATTGAATTTATCTTTTTTCTTGATTACTGAATGAGCCAGCTTGGGAAGTGTTCTTATAAGTTGGTATTTATTCTTATAACGTATTTTAAGGGGTCATGAGACTAAAGTTAGAGAAAAATGCTGTATCATATTTGCATTTCCAGTGTTATTCTAATAATTAACTTGTGTGGGGTGAAGATGCTTCTTTAATAGTAGGCTTCCACTTTCTTTTTGTTGCCTAAATAAATTTGTCCCGTACTAGCAATATAATTTTAATTCCATCTGTTTTGTGAAATTTAAATATAGCTCTTATGTGGTTTGGAATTTATCATACTATACTTTATTTAGACAATAGATACTGGAAATCCAAGAGTAACTAACAAAAAATGTAAGAAACTCAGGATACTGGGGACATAACACATGGGTTTATAGTTGCCAAGTGTCATGTTTTTGGACACCCTTTATTACTTTGACAGCCAGGTAGTACGGCATTCATGAGGGCTTACAACAGAACATGCATGCATTTTTAGAAGCGTGCTCTTCCAACATACATGTTATCAACTCAGAGACATGATTCAGTAGGAGTGGGCTAAGGGTCCTCCCATGATGCTTTTTATGCTTCCTTATCTGTGTATTCCAAGTAAGGAAGCATGCTACCGTTCTCAAAAGACCATTGTCATGTTGGTTGTGGGTGTTGGCATCATGTCTCCAGTTTCACTTGTTTTGAAATCTGGCCCTGAAGTTCATATTGATTGCATTTTGAGAATATGTTAAATTGTATATGCTAATGGAAGAACTTGGATATATACATTATTTTGCTAAAGTACAGAGGCATTATTTTTGTCAAATTTTTAAGCCACATTAAAAGCACTGTTGTAATTTTGAGAATTATCTTTACTACCAACAGAAAATGTGATAGGAATGAAATATACATGCAGCATTAACTTATTTATTGTCAGTGACATTTGCATCCCATACCCTTTTGTGGATGTAATTTTACAGGGTAGTTGCAGTTGTAGGTACAGAAAAGCATGCTCATGCAGAAGAAGCAGTGCTTTAGCTGGTACTGTGATTTCTTTCTTTTTTTACCTTTTTACTTGAAAACTATTGTGGTTATACTTTACTTGTTTGTTATGACAGCTAGGTATTGGTTGGCCTGTGATTACATTACTCTTTCTAAAGTTTAGAAATTAAATATTCTAAACATCCTCATTCACTTTTGTATTGAAAGTTAAACAGCAAGTACGCAATTTCTTCATGAGTATACCACAGAATTCATTATTAGATTCTTTTTATAAATTAAGAGAACCATACTATAGGTTTTCCTGTCAATTTTGCTAATCATTTTACTCTGGATGATTCTAGGTTGATCAACTAAATGTAATTGTCCATAAACCACAGTTGACAGCAAAATATGAAGAAACGTTTTTTGAGGGAGTAAGTCACCCATAACCCCATGTGGGGTCTGCACCCAATTATCTGCAAGCTCGTTCTACCTCTTGAGAACAGTTTTGTCTTTCCTTAAAAGATTTTACATTCAGACGTATTTTTTTTTTCTTATGAAGTGTAGGTTTGTGTCGGTTATGTTCAACCAATCAACCGATTCCTTGTTCTGGGAAGCAAGTCTCACCAAGTACACTTGAATGTGCATTGCATTAAAACATACAACTTTTTTCTGGTCAGAAAGAATGAAAACAGCTGTATTTCTTCTCACTAAAAACCACTATGTTGTTGCTCTGTTTTCTGAATATCTTCTGTCAAATGGGAGTGTCTTCAGTGGATTAAATATGTTGTATATGTAGAGCAAGACTCTGCTAGGCACAATGAATGCCCATTGTAGAATTTTGGTCAGGTATTTCTACAGTCCTCGCACCTGACAAATACATTGCAGCCACCTATAATTCTGTCAGTACTTTCACTAGACACTATTAGTTTGTACACTGTTTCTGTGCTTAGAGATTTGTACTAATAGTCTTTGAGGGACAACTGTCTTATGAATGGCTCTATCTTTTCTTCATTGTTATTCTTGTATACCTGCCCTAGGGATTGAACTGTTGTTAAGCAGTACAGCAAATTAAGTTGAGCTGATCTTACCTGCAGGTGCTATTCCCTGGAGTTAGTATAACAACGTAATAAAACAGTAGCTCTCCAGGCAGCAGATGTTGTTGCCCACCACCTTCCACCCCAAGTGGATTTTTGTTTTTCTTTTGGCTTTTGGAATTGTTCCATTCCTGTCTTGCAGATCTTCTGGGGAACAAGTCAGGTATAGAGAATGCTTATTAACATCAATATGTGGTGATAAAGCAGGCTGGCCCTATCATGAGGCTGCTAGACAGAAACTGCTGAAAAAATGCTGCAGTAGTCTTTGTACAGTGAAAGTCTGTATGTTGTGGGTTGTAAATGCACCACAGAACTATGCAGTCAGTATATTGTACAATAAATGAGAGAAGCTTTAAATAGGAACCAAAGGAGTTTCAGATGTAGAGGTGTCTCAAAACATTTAGCCTTCAGATTAAGTCAAGATGAGGTGTTAACATTGTATACAGTGGAGTAAAAGCACTGTACCCCTTACTTGACTGTACTGAGTTGGATGTTGGCATAGTTCATTTTGGGAATCAAGTTCATGCCTGATCACACACTGCCACTTTGTTAACATAACTGTTGCAGATGTGCATTATGCAAAGAATGTAGTGCTGCCCCCAAGGGGGTTGAGAGGTGGGCAGATTCATCAGCTTATTTTGCATGACATCATTTAAACACAACTGACAACTTGCAGTGCATGTGTTGCAAGGAGTTATCTAGCTGCTTGTATATATTCTGCTTCCCATTGTCCCTGGTCTTCTGAAATACATTCTTTCTTTCCTGACACTTTTTACCACCATTCAGTCAGTTTTGACTGCCACTTGCTGTAGACTGGCAAAATAAAATTACCCATCCACCCAAGCATTGCTAACTACATTCACTGTTTCTCCTGTATTTAACCATATTAGGCTTCTTTGATGTCATTACCTCCTATGAACATTGTTTTGCACACACCACAAAGATCTTTTATTCACTTACAAATGGATATCTTTCAGTGTGTGTGTTCCACTGAATTATGTCCACATCAGTTCAGGAACCCCCATATCTGCAGTTTGTACTGTGTAAGCACATTGTTCCTATCTGCTGCTGTTCTGTAGACATGACCAGGGCCGATTCATTGAAATATTAGCCTCCTTTGTTTTGCCTTTGAAGCAAAGAATAATTTGCATATTTGCATAACATGATACTTAAGTGACCTGTTGCTGCTGATGGGTTGACAGCTTCGTTACTGACTGAAGGGGCAGGATTTTGTGTAATGTACCACTGTGATCACGTTCAGTACTTTAGCGATGGAATATCTTTCTGCATCTCGTTATGGGTGGTATGGCTGTAGGTATTTTTACAGTCATAGTTGAGATGTTGCTTAACTGGGACTTTATAAAGAGATTAGGGATGCAGACATTTTTTTTTTTTTTTTTGTGGCGAGTATGCAGTTGTGACTTTGTAAACATTTTGAACGTCTGTACCTTGCTCTATGATTCACAGTTTGTGAGCTAGGAATGATGTTGGGACCATTATAGCTACTGTGTACCTGGACTCATGCAGTTGTATATGCAGACATTCCAAACAGTTATGGTATGAGTTGCTACAAGATGGTTTTCAAGAGTTTACCAAATGTTGTAGAGAAGCACCTTCTTATGATTTAGTCTAGAAAAGTGACACTGGGTGTCAGAACTGGTCTTTTCTGCTATCATACAAAGTACCCGTTGAGGGTGACTTTTTCCAGTCTGACCAAACAGATAGTGCTATGTTTGGCAGATTTTTATACACATATGCTTTACTATGAATTTAAAACTTAATGATTTACTAATAAATAATGAAGTGTTCAGCAAAAACACTGGTGAATAACGAAGCCAACTTTTAAATAGTTGAGAAACATTTTATATGGAGCCTTGCAGAGTAGATAAATGAAACTAGCATGAGAAATCGGAGATACACCATGGTCTGTCACCCTATGTCTATAATGGATAGAGGCGGCTTGTAAATCTTGCCTTAGCTTATATGTTGCCCCTAAGATAACCTCCAAGGCACATAAACTTGCGGGATGCAATTGAGATGCTTGTGTAGGCTTATAAAGACCCCAGTGGTATTTGTCCTAGTATGCACCTATGAACCTATGAGGAATTAGAACTAAATGTATTTCTCAGTAGACTGTGTCCTGTTCACAGGTAGTCTTTTAATATTCAGGCTACTGTACTCTCACATTTTCATACCAGTAATTTCCTACAAGTCCTTGGATCAGTAGCATGCATTTGAAGATTCAAGATTATTTTTCACTGTAAAGCATTTGTAAGCAATCAGATATTAGTTAAGCAGTCCTGGTTTCATTGTTTTTTTCTAAGAAGTTCTTCTTAATCTGCCAGGCCTTCACTGATGCCAGGGTGTTTTCTTGTTGCTTCTTAAAGAAAAAGATTTTACCACAAATATTGCTTTTTATTAGGTTCAATAGGGAACATTTCAGTGTTGAACATCTAGGAGGGGTAGTAACAGGCAAGTCTAAATTATGTTTGTCTTATTTTACCATTAGCAAAGTAACAGTTCTTCATGATCTTGTGGTTTCTGAAAAACAACTTCTACAGGTATGTCATATGCCTCAAGCAAATAAGTATGCTGGGACCTCTGTGCTGCTCAGAGAATATTCTGTCTATGTTCCATGCGTAGAAATTGGTTCATTCTCTGTATACTGCTGCGATTGTGTCTTCAAAGAAATAAACCACGACCAGTGGCCACAATTTATGAAACAGGATCTTAACAACTCTGTTTTATCTGGAATCCATTTAGAACCATGGCTGTGTTTTTTTTACATACGGTTATCTCCAGCTGCTAAACTTGTAAACTATGAAAGTTTATCAAAAGTCAATTTTAGAACATTCAAAGTCTGAGAGAATCAAGTCTGATGTGAATGCCTTCTTTACATTACCATTCCTGCAGTAGATAAAACATTTAACATCTATGGAATAATTCTGCAATTAAACAGGAACGAAAGCTATGTTATTTCATCTTTCATTTTCTTCATCCCTTCCTTCAAAGTTTGTATTACCCTCCAAGCCACACTGTTAGATGAAACACCAAAAATGGTTCAGTAATTACTCAAAAGATTCCATTTATTTTCATAAAGTTGGAAAGACTTACACTAGTGATACGTGATCCATTCTCAGACACTGTCATTTCAAGAGTAATGTGTACACTAGAGCTGTTTCAATTTTTCAGTGGTTATATGAGAAGAAGCAGGATTCTTGCATACACATCAGTATACTTTAAGTGAACAGCCATTAACAATAAGACATTCTTTTCCATGGAACAGACCAGCATAATTCCATGCTGCCTAGGCCATGGCTTTTCAAGTGATTACTCCAAACCTCTCAGACCCGCACATACGGCAAGTGCAACGGCTCTATACTCCAAAGCAAAGTCAAAACAAACCAGAGCCAGCACAAAATATGTGGTTTAGCATAGTTTAATGCATAAAAAACATAACAACATGGGTGAAGGGACAAAAATACATATCCCAGCTCCCAAACCAAACCGGTTTCAGCTTAATAGCCTTCTTCAGTGGAAGACATGTTCCTTTATTGGTTCCTTCAGTTATTGGAGTGAGATGTGTTTGAAACATTGCGTTAAGGTTTTTTGTAATTTTTGTTTGGGGTGTATTATAAACTACCAGGCTTTGTGCTCACAATAATTTTTGTAGCTGTGGGTTCCATTCTCTTCACAATGTAAGATAATATCATTACCACAACTGAATTAAAGATTTGACCAGCATTACATGCATTGTCCCATGTGTTCCAGCTGTTTACTTATGTGATTTTGCAACATTAACATTGAGGGAGCGCCACTTATTGGATACATCCACCACTTGTTCCTGAGAACTATCTGTTTAATATCGTGATGACAAAGATTATACTTCCTTTTTGCTTTTTGCCAATTGAAGGGGCTTTGGGCCTATGGAATTAAGGACACAGGACTGGATACATCAAGGTTCTGTATTGTGTGGTAAACTTGGATGTTTAACTGCAAATGTGGACTCCATTTTGGGCCATTGTATATACTTTCAGTAGTGAGCAAAGTGGCAATGGACCTATGGAACAGACGGAAAAAGACTAAATATATTAAGACACTATATTGTGAGGTTTATCTGGGCTGCTAATGCCTCTTGGGGCTGTATGATTAGTACAGACAATAGTGTGTGTTGGCCTTATAACTTTATATAAGATTTATTGTTTAGCGTAAACAATTTTTAATTGTTTAATTTTGTGATGTTTTTCAAACACATCCTGTGTGTGTGTATATATATATATATATATATATATATATATATATATATATATATATTTCTGTGCACTAATGTAGATGGGAAGTTATAAATGTTTAAAAACATTTAAGGTGTTGTATAGCTCAGATGATTGTTTGCTCTTTTCACCTCATACCTCTCTGAATATTCTTATTTAATATGTCTTTGGATATTTAATATTTATTATAAACATGGTTATCTATTTGGGTCGGATGACTTTGGTCTTGGGCCTGGAAGATCATTCTATTTAAATAATGTTTTTTTGTCCTTAAAATAGTTTTGGGAATTTATATGGTTATCCCAATATTATAAATGGATATTCATCCTAAATTTTTACCATTATATGATAGCTAGACCCTCACCATTTCAAGGTTTACCTCCAATAGGTTTTCGATCCAGGATTTAACTGGTAGCACTTTGGTCCCAATTTTGGCATTTATTATGGTTGGAATTGTCTTTCTTTTTTATATATTGATGATGTTTTTGGCTAATTAAACTAGATTTATATGTTGGGGTTCAGCCTATTAGGAGGTGTATTTTTGACATTGTGTGATACGTAGCATTGTGTGTGAGTATTTAATCATGTGTAAGGACTGCATGGTCATTCACAACAAGGGCTATTTTATTGTATCACTTTATTGATTAATTTTGGGGTGAATACCCTATTTTTGTGTCACCTCCTTTTATTGAATCCTTATTGTATGTGGAACTATATAGGTGCCAAATTTTGGGACAATATAAGGTTGGTTGTGGTAGGACCTTGGACCTCTGTATCTGGAATATAGGGCAACTTATGGGTCTATATTAGATTTTCAAAAATTTCGTAGAGCGAATCACTATAGGTCGACACTTAGTGATTGATCTACGAAATAATCAAAAATCTAAAAATAAATAAATAAATAAAAACACAGAACCATAAAGTAAAGGGTATAGGCAGGGGGCAAGCCTACACCCTTTACTTTATGTTTCTGTGTTTTTATTTTTTATTTTTTTAAGATTTTCTATTATTTCATAGATCGATCACTAGGTATCTACCTGTAGTGATTCGCTCTACGAAATTTTCGAAAATCTAATATAGACCTCAACTTATGACTATTATCCCCTTTGGTTTTTTGCCATTTAGTGGAATATATATTTTTTTGGGATTGGGGGTTTCTACTCCGTTTTGATGCGGGTCTAGCCTATCTATTTGAGTTACTAAAAAAATTTTTTTGGGCTCTGATTGAATGAGTAATAAGTCCAGTGTGCCTCCCTTATTAAAGGTTTATCTTCCGATATGGATGATTTGGGGGTATTTGGTCTGGGTTCTGCCAACTCAGCAAATAGGGTGACAGTTATCGAGCATGATCCATCTAATGAATGCAAGGTGGCCTTTTCTAAATTGACTAGAAATATGAAGTATTTGAGAACTAATGTCTGGCATTTACATCTTTTTAAGGCTTACCAGTGCAAACAGATTTAACCTAGGGGACTCAGAGTTAAGCCGCATCCCTTGTACACAGTGTTGATCAAGTACATTCGGGACAATGGTCACAAGTACAACAACAGGCTTCCATGGGTTTCGTGGATGCCTTTGCTGCATATTTATGAACGAATGATTCAACAGAATATTCAGGAGGTTGAGGCCTTATGCCTGAATCTCAATGTGTTTGAAACCCTACCTTGTTATACATCTTGTGTGAATCAGTTGAGTAGTGACTTACTGGATCTGGAGAAAATACTGAAAGAAAAGAAGATGAAAAAATTTAACAGGGATGTAGGAGATTTTGAGAAAGGCAGACCATTTGAGATTTCTATAAATGTTAAATTGATGATCTCTGATAGAAAACCATTTACCCCCAAACGTAAGAGACCAAAATCTATTCTTAAAAGGAATAGGGACTCATTTACTTCTGGGGAGGAGTCATCATCCAATACTGAAATAGATGATGGCCACACAGAAACATCACCGGATCCTAAACATAATAATCTATCACACCCTTTAGGGTCAGGAGAGGGGGAAGGAAACATAAGGGCAACAAACGATTTGGAGGGGCTTTTCAAAATGATGATACAAAGATAGACACCTGCATGAATGTACATAACATCTCATCTGCCAGATTTTTGATATTGAAATAGATTCTGAATAAGGGTTTGAGTTTTGTGCCTGTTTTTTTTTTTTTTTTGTTCCTGAGCATTCTTTTGCCCAGGATGTGATGGAATTTTGCCGTTTACTAAATCTAAGGCTTTATTTTGACAATACTTTAGATAACACATAGAGAGGTTTTAGGTTCCATGGATCCACATTTATGCCTCCAATGTCATCTGTTGTAGCTATTTTTCAGGGTAATGTTCTCAAATATCTTCACTTTAACCCTGGTGAATATGATAAGTTCAAAAATAATCTCACTAAGGGTGAAAGAGAATGTACTGATAATTTGAGAGTCAGTAGGGACATTGTGATTTTACCAGTGGATAAAGGAGGGGCTGTTGTTATACAGGATTGGGCTGCATATAGTGGGGAAGCACACAAACAGTTAGCAGATGGCAGGTATTATATGACCATCCCTTTGGACCCCACTAGCAGGTTTAAGGTAGAATTTGATTATTTTTTGGATGAAGCTGAAGAACAAGGTATCTTCACTAAGGGGTGACAATTTTCATCTGAAAGTGGTTGATCCCAAGCAACAATACCTGTATTTTCTCCCCCCAAATCCACAAAGATTCTAGAAACCCACCAGGCAGGCCAGTAGTGGCAGGTATAAGGTCCCTTACAGAACCCCTCTCAGAATTTCAAACTTTGCATTTGAAACCACTGTTGTCCTGTGTGCATGCCTGAATTCAGGACACTACCCAATTTTTGGGTATCATATCAGATATGCAATTGGAACCGGATTGGCTGTTATGTACCCTGGATGTCACCTCTTTGTATACAAGTATCCCACACTGGGCAGGTTTGATAGCCCTTCAATATTGGCTGGAGAGATCCATATTATATGAACCAGGTTTCAGTCCTTTTCTTGTTTGCCTGGCTGAACACGTATTAACAAAAAACGTGTTCTACTTTCTTCAAGAACAATGCTTTTGGCAAGTTCAAGGAACAGCCATGGGGGCTTATTTTGTCCCTATCTATGCTGATCTGTTTATGACATATTTTGAGGAGGAGTTGGTTTATGATCCCTTTCATAATCTGTACATTAATGAGATTGATGTATGGAGGCGTATCTTGATGATTGTTAGTTAGTGTGGAGGTCAGATGAGATCTTTTTGCAGGAGTTTGTTGACTACCTTAATGAGAACAAATGGGGTATAGAGTTTAAGGTCAGCTTTAAAAATTAATAGGACTGAGATTACTTTTCTGGATGTCCTAGTTAGTCGGAATCCGGATAACACTTTGGAGACACAGATATATAGAAAATTTCCCCAGTACAACATTCTTCTGCATGCCACCAGCTTCTACCCACAACATATTATCAGAAATATCCCTAATTCTCAATTTTTGAGGGTAAAAAGGATTTGTTCCAATTCCTCCTCATGTAGCCATTATAAACAGGATCTAACTGACAGATTTAAGGACAGGGGATACAAAGCAGGTGACATCAACAGGGCCAGCCAATTTGCTTCCAACCAGGATAGGACCACGTTATTGGAGTACCAAAGACATTCATCAGATACCAAGTCTAAATTGAGATTTGTTACTACCTATGGCAGTAATACTAAATCTTTTGTGAAGATCATCCATAGACATTGGAACATCCTGATGGCTGAAAATAAACTGTCTGACCGTTTGTGTGATAAATGTGCTTTTTCTTTCTGCAGGGCTCCCTTTTTAGTCACTATAAAAGGTCGAACTATAGGGGGAATGTTCTAAACCAAAGAACATTGACAGGAGATATATTGGTGGGATGCGTCCCTTGTGGTCATTGTTCGCACTGCCATCGGAGAAACAAAACCAAAGAATTTAGCAGTAAGACGTCTATGTTATACAACGCTTCTTTTTTTGGCCAATTGCATAACAAGCTGGGTGATTTACCTGGCCACTTGTACATACTCTGCGTTTTATGTGGGCCAAACATCAAGACCTTTGAAATTCAGAATAGGGGAGCACATGAGTGATATTAGATATAAAAAGCAATCCAATGCCCTTTATAAACACACTTGTAAACATAACACTTCAGTATTCAGATTTACTGTTATTGGTCATATTATAGGGAATTGTAGGGATAAAGTTGGTTGGCACAGCATTTTGAATATTAAGGAGAAAAAATGGATAATTAAACTGGGGGGGGGGCTTTTCCCTCCTCGTCTAAATGAGTATTTATGAATTAACCAATAGGAATGTTTGTTGGCACTTGCCTTTAGCTTTATAAGAAGAATCTTTTGGTTCTAGGTTTTGTTTTCTATTTTGTCTTCCACTGAAGAAGGCTATTAAGCCAAAACCGGTTTGGTTTGGGGGTTGGGATATGTATTTTTGTCTCTTCACCCATATCGTTGTGTTTTTTATGCATTAAACTATGCTAAACCACACATTTTGTGCTGGCTCTGGTTTGTTTTGACTTTTCAAGTGATTCCCAGTGGACTGAAGGTGATTTACTCATAGCATACTGTTAACTCTTTTTCATCTGTGCCAGTCCGCTGTACATAATCATCTGCCTAAACCTTTAATTCTGGACTTTCCAGGGTAAGTTTGATACATTTTCTGCATTACAGAATGACCCCGCGTAGTAGTTAGAGCCTGTAGTACATAACCATTTCAGGCATTTGATGTTTGCCTTCTTGATTAATCTAGCATAATGTTTTACTTGTCTGTTTTAGGACATCATTTCAGTCATATTAATGAAGTGGTAAATAGTTGCATGTCTGTCAGTCTGGTTTTTAATTTGCTGTCTATGCCTTGGTGTACCCTCCATGACATCAGAAGACTAAAAAATGGAAGACATTTTTTCTGTTTCACTGCAGTAGCAGCTGAATCAAGGCTGGTAAAGGACAATCTGTCAGTTTGATCTTAATGGTTGGGATATTTAAAGAGTCATCACTGACAAATGAACAAACTGTGGAATATCTAGAAAACAGTGGAACACAAAACCCAAGGTGGGATGAATCCGCAATGGGGAAACTTATGCTAGATGAATTTAATACAGCAAAAAGATCAGGTGGGATGTTTTTCAAGGAGTTGCAGAAGTTTACTAAGACTTTAGCAAGGTATCACACAAAATGTAAGTGAATTGGGTGATAACATGGTTCATTAGCTGAATAGTGGTCCCAGGGTAATAAGTAGCGTTCTTCAGAAAAAAAAATGATTGTAATGAATAGGTGTCATTAGTGTCTGTGTACCTTATCCATGTGGATTTAAGTGACACTGCAGAATGCCTAGAAGAAAATGTATGCAGCTTTTCCAGTGCCATAAAGATGTGTAGCAGGTTTGATGCACAAGAGAATGTGGAAGGAGTGAAAATGGATTTTACTAAGTTAGATGCATGGCCTTAAACAATGCAGATGTAGATTAAAATTGGTACATAATATTGCAAAGTAATGTGCCAGGGGCAGAAGCACTCAAGAAAACAGTACAAGTGGATGGGAATCAGTGGAAAACATCTTTGGAGTTCTTTCTGTCCAGTAATAAAAAATAGTTGCAAGGAGCTTGAAAAAGTAAGGGATGCCAATGGGGTATTAGGAATCCTTGGAAGAGGCTCCATCACTGTGGTGCTGAAGAATGGCTGCAGAGCTGTAGCCTAGGTAAGCATAGAAGTCTGGTTGTGATAGGTTTTGGAAGTGAAGGCAATGCACTGAATAAACAAAAAAGTAAGATGTCCTCTCTCTGGAAGTGAGTTGGAGTTTCTGTATGCTGGCAGACCTCTGGTGGATGATATTTTGCCACAATGGACTACTCATATGGAAGCTGTTGCATTGCACTTTTTTGACTTCAGTGCCTGCCCTGATTTTGTTGGGGAGGAGAAGGTTAGACATAGGTGTAGTACAAAAAATTGTTTACTGGTATTTAAAAGCTGCCTTCCATTTAGAGAATATCTTATACATCATTGACAATTCTTTTCTAATGATTATCCTTTGGCCATTTCCCTTTATTTAACTTAGTAGATGTCGATAATTTGCAATGGGCTGACTATTTGTGATGTGTAGTATTAAATCAGAGTTTTCACTTCTGTCCACTGTACCACTGTTGTGCAACTGTGAAGTTAGTGTATTTAAGTAAGGTTATGAAGTCTCCATCATGGGGTAAGGAAGGACGGTCAAGTATATTTATGTAATGTTATGAAGTCTCTGTCATGGGGTAAGAAAGGATGGTCCACAACCCAAAAAAACCCTCTCTGTGTCTGTTTTTGTTGAATTCAAGTGATATTTTGTTTGCTTTAGGGAAAAATTCTGACAAAATGTTACTTGTTTAATGGTGGTTTGAGTTAACGTAGGGGGAATGCTGTATCCTTGTGTCCAGGATTTCAAATATTATTAGAGGAGAGATACCTGAAGGGAGAGAAAAAGAGCAAAAGGAGGAAACAAGAAGATACCCCCCCAACCATTTGTGGAGTGTTTTCATTTTCTAAAAGTTTTGTGAACTGTCTTTTGAATTGGTTTCAGGTATCCCATAACTTCCACTACTTGATATGACCTTTTGTTTCCCCAATGAAAGATGAAGTCTGCACAGTTCCATTTGTGCAGGCCCTGTTGTTGTTGTTGTTTGTCTTTCGTCATTTTCCTGGTAAGGGGTCGCCACAGCAGAACTCCGGTCCGCTAATGATTGGCAGTAGATTTTTACGAAACGCCGGGGTGCCAGCTTGACACCCAATCTTTAACGAAGGCACACCCATTTACGCACACATGTCTTTCGAACGCTACCCAACCACGGGGAGGACATGCAGACTCCACACAGGAGGCACTCCCAAGCCACACCAAAAATCGAACGGGAGAACCTCTTGCTGTGAGGTAACAATGCTACCGCCGTACCACCGCGGCATTCCATTTGTGCAGGCCCTGTGAATACATTAATTTTAGCTTGCATGTATAATTCCGTATGCATACCTTACTGCTTACATCTGTCAGTCTTCCTTTTTTATGCTGCTTTCCAATTTGCCTAGTCACCCCTGATCTCAGTCATAGAACTATCAAGAAATTGCTTGCAGTTTTCCTCAAGAGAAGAAAGAACACCTGTGTCTGCTCACTCTTTCCTCAGCTGGTACTATTTTGAAACTGAAGTGCTAATGTGATAGACAGGACCCCTTACAACTTACAATGACCCCCCACACACACACACACACACACACACATTCTGAGTATTCTTTGCCATTCCAGAGACCTCAACTTTCCAGAAATTTGGATGAGTGAGTTGGAAAAACTGCACACTAAATGCAGAGATAATTAAAGGATGTAGTTCCTACAATCTTAAAGTAATGTATTATGGGGAACATTGTACAGGCTTTCATTTCCTTAGGGGGAGCCACGTTCATTTAGGTACCAACTTTTAGAAGAATAGCTGCATTAGTTCCAAACAGCACACATTAAAGATCCATAGATACTAGGTTGATGGCTTATATACTTTTCACAAGTAGGATATGGTTAACTGGAATTCCAGAATAAGTTGTTGAGTCCAAAAAAATGAATGACTTTGAGTAAACAGGGAAGACAGGGTTCATTTATGAGTTGAGACATATGGGTCACTAGGCAGGTATTTTTTACAGTTTATTTAGCAGGTTGAGAAATGGCAGTGTTAGTTGGGTAATATAGTTATTTTCCAATGTCAGAGTCTATCAGAGTCTCTGCATTCTTTGTCATTTGGGTGTATCTTTTTTTCATGAACATGTTTAAAAAAATGTGCTCCCATGAAATTGGTAACCTGCTACCACTCTGTTAGGTTTGCAGAATTTGCAGTTTTCTGAACTGAGTCTGTTGTGATAAGATTTGCAAACAGCAGGCAAGCATAAACCACCACTGTTAAGTCGGTTTTAGGGTAGCTATATGTATGGTCCCTGCAGTCTTAATGGAAACATTAAATGAGTGCATTTTAGTTATTTGTTTATTTATTTACTTACATTTTGGTTACCTGGGTAGAGCACTTATCACAGTATAACCAAACAGAGACTGCATGGAAAATTTATATTAGAGGAGCAGCAGGAAAAGCTTGAATAGTCTTGGAAATTGTACTTCACTTGTGTTGTTTATGAAGTCTGCATTTCCAGTAGTTGGTGAACAGTATACCCAGTGATAAGGGCATCTCTCTGAAGATTTTGAAACCTGTGTATGAATTTATTTAATATTTCGGTCCACAAAAGAAGGTGTTAGGATAGGTGTTAGGAAAGCCCAAGGAATAGAACTCAAGAAGCTGTACAATTGTTTGCACTGTAGTATAAAGTGTAAGCATAGCACATGCGTGTAGTAATCATAATGGTCTGAGGAGGCAGCTGGTAAGAAACAAATCGTTCATTAGTAAGGAGTGTCAGGGTCTCAGATAGTAGGAAAATTTAAATAAGAACTTGTGTATAAACAAAAGGAAACAATAGGAGGTTGCATAAAATGTGATAAGTACAGGTTAAACAGTATAAACAAACATTGGAACAGAAGCAAGAAAGATTGAATGGACTGTGATTAGATATTAATAGCTACATCCCTGTGGGGTAAACTGTAGAGACATCTTTTTTGTGGAAATGGACTTGTGCAAGTTGGAAAAAGAGCTGTGTACTGAAAAATGAGAAGGATTTATTTAAAGAAAAGGTGAAAAACTGACTAGTAAATGTGGTGGAAGCTAAATCAATCTTTGGCTTTAATAATGTGTCAGTTATGGTAGAAAACAACTAACATTATGTGCATGTGTGTATATAAAAAGTTGCAAGGTGCCCTGATAAACAGACTGCTTTTCATAGACTGTTAGCTGGCTATTATTAATTATTTTTATTTTATTTGTCAAGCGAGATGGAGCACAGGTGCCCTGATGGACTGACTGCTATTCATGGACTGTTGGCTGGCTGTTATTCATTTTTTTTATTTGTGTTAAGCAAGCTAGAGCACAGAAACACATGGACTTTTTTTCAGATTCTACCCAGGAGAAAAGTTCTTGGTTACATGACTTGCTCTAAGCCATTCAGTTATTATGGGATTACTTCACTAAAAGTTTTTTTTTCTTTTTCTTTTTAGGAATGTAATCATTGTAATAGACTTCAGGTTGTGATTCTTGGGTAGAATGTGGTGTGGAAATTATTTTACAAGCTGCTTTTTGAACTTAAGCCTTGGAGAATATAAAGAGATACACACATTGAAGATCCAGAGTAACTGTTTGATTGCTGACTTGATCAAATTTACTTTGTATTATAAGTCATAGTGGCAGTCTAAGGTACCACATGTGGCACAGATCATAATAGTCTTGTATCATGCTGCTAGTACAGTGAACCACATTATTTTTAGGTAGGAATGACCATGGTAAGGAGTAAAGAAGCCAGTAACTAGATTATAGTGTTTGCAGAGGACCAAAACCTCAACAGTGTTTATCGTGGTGCCGGAATCTGTTTTGGCTTTCATGCATTTGCCTGAGCTGTGTGCTCTAGAAAAATTAGTCCCTTCTTGGTGTGGCATCAGGGAAGCTGGGAAATCTACTAAAAGACAGATATGAAACCTTGGCACATTTACACTTTGTAGAGCTTTTTGTTTTTCCTGTGTCTTTGTTTTTGCAATTTTTTGTCCTTACTGCCTTCTAACAATCAAACCCTCTGTGTGTCCTTTTTTTTTTTTTTTATCATTTGTTGACCAAGTTAGAGACCCAAGGTATTATTTGCACTATTAGGAGAAATTTGGCCAGGGAATCTGGCAACTTCCCCTGCTCTTTTCAATAGGTGCCATGGGATCTTTTACATATATGTGAGTGAACACCCACTCAAGCAGATGGGATCTCAGTTTAATTATTTGAAGGATGACACACTTGGGAGTGCAGCACACCCTTTATGCCTCGTGTTGCACTGTAGTGTTAGCAATTGATCGACCTGGGGTGGGAGTAGAACGTACAACCTTCTACACCAGAGGCAAGTGTTCTAGCTGTTGCACATATCCAACAATCTGCTGGGGGAGGGGTATGCAGTGGGCTCTCAACAAAAGGTATCCCCTGACTATAACAAGGAGGTCTTCCTGCAAGGAGCCCTAGCCGTCCCCCTGCAGCATAGGTGGTGCTGTCCTCAGTCTACACCAGTGTACTTCTGAGTGCATTCAAACCCTGTTGCCCTCCAGGAGAGGTGAGTGGACTGTGCCCTTTCACTTCTTCCCCTCCCTGACTGACTCCTTCTGTGCTAGGCTTGCTAGTCAAACCACAGTTGGTTGGGTTGCAATCATGGCTTCATCTCTGTACAGCACAGAGACAGTCTTTTCCCTGTATTTTTTTTTTGCTGAGATTTCCCCTTTGCAAAACAGTTTGCCAGTTAATTTCCCCCATGCTGTTGTCCTATAGCTTTTGCGCCAATGGTGGAGACAAGAGCTAGCCATTGGAGCCATTATAGAAACTACCTACCTTCAGGTTTTGAGGATTTTGGTCAATAACCCTTTTTCCTGGCAACTTTTTATGTGAGCTACTGAGATGCGTCCACAGTGCAGCCTAGTAGTACATGAGTGTTTCACACACCCAAACTCAGTCCTGGTTATAGCACTGTGCCCTTCTCAACATACTGAGTACATGCTCTCTGCCCATGTGCTACATCCTGGTCTGTCCAGGCTGAAGCCCAACCAGATAGAGGAGAAAGCTTTGACAGCCTTTTTCCACACTTCCCAGCCCTCATGTCACTGACTCTGGCTGTTGGTAGATCCAGGATGTTCTTCATGTTTCACTGTTGCAATCCTGACTTGTGAGTTTCCCTGCTGTGGAAGCCCATGGCCAGCCTGACTACCAGAGTAAAAATCTCCCTCCTTCTAAGGCTGGCAGATGCCCTAGCTTGATGTCAGTAAGCTTGGATATAAAGGTAGCCAGCCAACGCCATGACCTCAGTCTTTTCTTGCCATCCTAGCAGTCTTCTAAAGCCAAGTACCCCATTGGGGAGCTCGTTTACTTGCTTTAACTCATGTCAGATAAGGTTAAGAATTGTCTCCACTGTGCCATGCAAATCCCACAATGAGATTTTCATACTTTGTGTGTCACATGTCTAGGCTCAGATCACAATATCCCTAGTTGCCATTTTTGCACCTGTTTTAATTCTAGGACTGTTAGGCAAAGGGCTGAAATCTTTGCTAGGCATCTTAGTCAGCCACCTTCTTCCCATCACTCGATGGCGTCTGCCAGTCATCACGAGGTTGAGCTCACTAAGTGTAAAAAGGACAAGTTAGCTTAGGGCTCATTATTGCTGAGGAAGGCGAGGTGCTTTCACAACCCCTTTCTGTGACCAAGGTGGTGGAACAGGTCACTGTTGGAACTCTTACGGAGTGTGACATGCTGTTGGGTCCATCAGCTTCTCCACAGGCCTTGGCTTTCAGTTCGTCAGTCGAGTCTAGAGTTGCTTAGCAGACCTCGGCTTCTGATGAATGATCTTGTTCCAGCGACATTCCTTTAAGAAGTCAGCCCACATCGGTTATGCATTACAAAGAGACTGGCTTCAGGATTGCAAACATACCTAGATCCAAGGCCAACGCTATTTCTAAGAAGGGTTCTACCTCATTTACTATGCCTAAGACTACTGGCTCCCACTCATCAGGTTGTCAGCAAGACCTGGTCAGGTTAGCTGAGGACCTTATCTCTTTAGTCAGAGCTAGGAAACCCCCTTTGGAGTCTTCCCAGGAAAAAGGAAGAGGGATCCTACCCCTGAAGTTTTCTCTGAACCTCCTGATTCAGATGAAGATTCTGACCAGGAGAGGTCAGACTTTGAGGAGGGACCCTCCCTTACTTATTTTGAAGATTCAGATTCTGAGGAGAATCTGCCTTCAGCTTCACCTCCTGAAGACATCACATTTGGGGAAACACTCCATGCCATGAAGGAACTTTTCCAGTGGGAGGCACAGGAATATCCACAATCTAAAGAGAGGGTTAGGGAGTTCCTTGACCTCCCAGAACACAAACCTTTGACTATTCCTCCTGGTTTGGAGGTGGAAGAGGATGTTTTTATGGACTCTTTCCTGAATCCAGATTCTCTACCTCCAGCCCCTCAAAACACAGACAGGTTTTACTGGGTGCTGGATTCACTTAAATACCTCTTCAAAAAACCCTCTGCTGACCCAGAGTTTGTCACTCCAGGCCCCAAGGGAGCAGGAGCCAGCTCTTCAAATAACCCTTTACTTTCTAACAAAGAAAGGAGGGTGGCCCTTTGATGAAAAAAGTCTCCATTTCTGCTACCCTAGCCATGAGGGCCCTTAACTGCCATCGTCATATGCTAAAATGCCAGCAAATCATTTTTAGGTAAACTAAAGCAAAAAAAGTTCCTATCTGGTGGACAAGAAGATTTCCAAGGAACTGTTGGCCCTTTGCCATTTCAACTCCCAGGAGGCTAGACACTCATTACACTGCGGCTATGATGCTATGGACGCCCCTAACTGAGCGGCTTGTATCTGGCTCTGCCATTAGAAGGTATGCTTGGCTTAGGGAACACACCTTACCAGACCATGTCACATCCAAACTTCTAGATGCACCCCTGGATAAAGACTTCCTTTTTGGAACAAAGGCTGAGGGTATGATTAAAAATAGGGGAGATAAAGCAAAATCTATGCACACTGTCAAGGAATTCCTCCAAGTTCAGCCTCCTAGGTTTAGTAGTAATTTTTCCACTAAACACTGGTCCTTTTCCTCTCTATCAAAAAACAGCCAGAGAAAGCCTCGGAGGGGAAGGCCTCAAAGGCAGCAGCATTCACAAAGGCCCAGGTGGTGGTTATTAGGAACCCCCCAGGCAGGGGAGATTTGGACACAGGGCCCTGGCAGAGAGCAGCGATGACTCTTCCTTTCTCCTACCCACCCTCACCCTCTCCAGAAAAGATAGGAGGAACACTAGGAGGAAGGCTAGTCCTCTTCACAGAAAATTTGTCCCTCTTTACTTCAGACAAGTGGGTTCTGAAAATTATCTCAGACGGTTGCAAGCTCACTTTCAAAGAGCCATTAAGGTATTCAGGTTATCTGGATGCTTCACAAAATCAAAGAGTAGAGGCCCTTTCTCAGATTCACAACCTATGCTCACAGGGCTCAGTGGAACCAGTACCAGAACACCAAATAAGGAAGGTGTTCTATTTCAGGCTTTTCCTAGTGCCCAGAAAGGAAGGCTCTTGGTGCCCTCTATTTGACCTGTCCACCCTCAATCAGTCCCTACTGGTGCCAAAATTCAAAATGTTGACTCTTCAAAAATTTCTTCCCATGATAGTCCCTTAGGCCTTAATGGACACCTTCGACATAAAAGATGCCTACCTGCACATTTCTGTAGAGGAATCATGCAGATGTTTTCTTCATTTCAGAGCAGGTACCAGTCACTTTCAATACTCTGCACTGCCCTTTCACTTGCCTACTACCCCCAGAGTCTTTACAAAGTGTATAGCTCCTGTGATTGCCTATGGCAGAAGAAGAAGGATCCAAATTTACCCCATCTGGATGACTGCCTCATTCAAGCCATGAGTCAGTCAAAGCTACTCAAGGATCTGGCCTTCACTCAGAAGCTCTTCGCCTCCTTGGGAGTCATGATAAATTTTCGCAATTCCAACACAGACCCACCCACCAGGATAGTTTTTCTGGCAGCTGTTCTGTTTTCCTCCCTTCAAAAATCCTTCCTCCCTCCCTCCAGAAAAGGTCTCCGTCCTGACTCAATACTTCCAAAACATTATGCAGAGATAGTGCCTCTCAGCCAGGGAATGTCTCAGAGCATTAGGCTACATGGTACCCTGTATCCTCATGATACTCCTGGCCAGGCTACACATACGGAAGCTCCAGTTGTACCTCGAGAATCTGTAGTGCCAGCACTCACAGTCAGTGGAAACATAAATTCACCTGATTCCCTTGCCTCAACGAGGAATTTGCATGGTAGACCCTCGGGCATCTGCCCAGAACCTGGGTCTCCCCTTCAGGTTCATCCCTCAGGGCCAAACCTTAACCACAGATGCTTCAGAGACAGCCTATGGGGAGGGCTTATTTCCAACACCTTCAATCTTGGGGTGGATGGGAAATCAGTTTAGACACAAACACATAAATTGGAAAGAAATGATGGCAGTACAAAAGGGCCTAGTGGCTTTCAAAGATCAGTGGAAAATAGGGATCCTGCTTGTCAAAAACAGACAACACCATAGTCATGTGGTACATAAACTAAAAAGCGGGCTCCCACTCTTACCCTCGTTGTAGACTAGTGATGCAGACTTAGGAGATAGCTCACTCTCTGGGGTTGTACCTCATGGCACAGTACCTTCCAAAGACTCAAAACACTCTAGCAGATCATCTCAGCAGGAACTTGATGGATCCCCATGAGTGGCATCTGCATCAGGAAACATTTTTCAGCATAGTCTGAAAGTGTGGATCCTCACAGATAGACCTCTTTCCCACCAAAGAAAATGCTCAACTGAAAAGGTTCTGTTCCAGGAGCAAACTACCCACAGCCTGGAGGACAGATTCCTTCCTTCCTTTGGAGCCACCTGTTTTTTTATGCATTTCCTCCACTGCCTCTTTTTCTAAGGGTCCTCTAAAAAGTCAACGAAGAAGGCTCAAGGGTCATCCTGATAATTCCTCAAAATACTACTCTGAGTATATTCTAAGCAGACAAGTTCAAAACAGTCTCAAAGAAGCTAGAAGGCCTAGTACTAGGAAATCATACCCAGCCAAGTGGAAAGAGTCTCCATTTGGTGTCAGCAACAAGACCTCAGTCCTAACTCAGCCAATATGTCTGACATTTTGGACTACCTGGCTACCCAGGTGGACAGAGCCCTATCCTTTTCTTCCATCAAAATTTACGCCTCTGCCATTTCAGCCCACATCCCTACTTTTCCTCCTGTCTTTTCCCACCCCCTGATGAAACAATTCCTTAGGGGAGTGATTCACATCAGACCTCCAAGGAGACAACCCATATACCTCCAGAGGACCTCAATTTTGTTCTAGAAAAGTTGACGCTACCCAGTATCCTTTGAACCTGTAGCTTCTGCTGATTTGAAATTCTTAACATGGAAAACTGGCTATCACCTCAGCTGGGAGGATTTCTGAGTTGCAAGCTCTCATGGTAGTGAAACCATGTCTCATATTACACCCAGACAGAGTATCACTCAGGGCTAATCCATCCTTTAAGCCCAAGGTAGTCACCAAGCCTGAGAACCAGGGGGAAAGAATCCTTCACTCCTTGGATGTGCACAGACATCCTCGCTACTATCTTTGCAAAACTAAATCATTCAGAAAGTCAGACCAACTCTTTGTTTCCTTTACCATTGGCTCTGAAGGGAAACCAGTCTCCAAACAGACTATCTCCAAGTGGATCTCCCACCGTATTTCCTTTTGTTACAGCCGTCATGGTAAAAATCCTCCTGAAACTGTAAGGACTCACTTTACTAGGGCCACTGCTACCTCTGCTGTCTTCCAGAAAGGAGAACCTACCAAAGACATTTTGAAAACTGCTACCTGGTCATCTGTGCATACCTTTACCAAACACTACCACTTATCAGCCTTCTCCAAGTCTAGAGCAGGATTTGCCACAGCCATCTTACAGGGCATCCTCTCTTCTCCATAATTTACCTTCCACACCCATATCCCTGCTTTGGGAATCATCTCAGAAGTCAGGACTGCAACAGTGAAACACGAAGATCATAGTACAGTTTTGTACACTTACCATAAATGTAGATGTTTGAGTGTATTCACTGCTGCAGTCATCTTTCCCTCCCACTTCCTCCTTTTTGCCTACAGTAGTAGTCCGCTTCTATTTTCTTCACTAACCAGAGGACCCCCTGGGTGTTTACTCAGCAGGCCCCTTTTTATACCTTTGCCCCTGCTTATGATTCATCCTGAGGGCTCCTGTCTTCTAAGGGGCAAGAAAAAACTGATGTCATGGCATCGGCTGGCTCCCTTTATGCCCAAATATTTTATTAAGTTTTACTCTGCTTAGAGGATGTATATCGGCTATCACTACAGATACTCTGTATACAAATGTTTATCTCTTTATATTTATTAATTGTATTTTCAGCATGTGTTATATGTCTGCTTGATATGCATGTTTATTATTGTTAATGGATTTGTTACTGTTAATGGTTAATGGAGCTTTTCTCCCAGGACCTCCACTGAAAATGGGCTCTTCTTGGCCCAGTGGACTTCCCCGGTCATCAAACTGAAACAAATAAAAATAAATAAAATAAGTGTACTGATATCAAAACAGGGCATCCGGCAGCTTTAGGAGGAGGGAGATTTTTACTCTGGTAGTTGGGCCCAACCAAAGACTTCCACAGCAGGAAATCCCATAAGTCAAGACTGCAACAGTGAATAAACTCGAATATCTACATTTATGGTAAGTATACACAGCTGTATTTTGTCAGGACATTTTCCAATCTGCCATGGAGCTGGCATATCTGCTTTGTAATACTTGACATGTTTTTATTTCATCAATGAGGGTCATTTACAATTAGTTAGTAATGCAGGACATTTGAAAGAAGGTTTTATATGGTTAACAACCTATGAAGCAGTAGTAGGCAAACATCTGAAAATGCAAATAGAATGCCACTTATATTGCCATGTGCAAAATGCTTGTGAAAATTATGGTTTCTGATGTAATGCTTGGTTTCTACATTAGATTTGTATTTGTAACATATAGTTATCAGTGTGAGTTTTTGTTCGGGAACAGCAGTGACATTTTTTGCCCAGTGAGCACCTGTTTTTTTAATTTTCTTTAGTCGTTAAGCCTATTGACTATGAAGGCATTGTTTACA
This sequence comes from Protopterus annectens, assembly GCF_019279795.1. NCBI lineage: Eukaryota > Metazoa > Chordata > Ceratodontiformes > Protopteridae > Protopterus > Protopterus annectens. The sequence goes on along the minus strand of NC_056736.1, from coordinate 796,269,428 downwards.
ATTATGTTTTCTTCTCTTCTCTCTGTCTCTCTTTCTTTTTTGTTTTTTAATTTTCATTCTGGGAATACTGATTATTAATTTAATTGTAAGATATTTTGAGCATTATTAAGTCGGCATTGTCGGAAGAGACTTGACTTGGTGGCTTTTTGAGAGATTTATTTCCTTTGTTATATCTTCTCTGCTGACATTATGAAAAAAATAGAGGAATCATGCTGTGCAGACTGTAGTTTAACTCTAATTCTATAGGCTACACTCTCAGTCTCACTCAACTCCCCCACCCCTGCCCCAGTCCCCCCAGCAAGTGACCTTGTCGAGCTAACGTGTGGAATAATAGGAGGTAGCCCAGGGACACCGGCTCATTTACAAGCAGCTGTTTGCTACTGTCAGAACAAAGGAAAATCAGCACTGCATTAACAGGGAATGACAGGCGCAGCAGGCAACGGTGCACCCATTTTTTTCTGACAATTCTTGTTTTCCCGTTGCCCTCCTTTGATATTAAATTGACTAGGCTAGAGAAGAAGAACAAAAGAAATTCTCTCCCAATAGCAGTTCTTATGAAGAGAAAGCGATTCTGCATGCCAGAAAGACTGATTCATATACCCCCCATCACAGCAACAGTGGGGTGAGGGTGGGGGGAGTTCTATTAAAGGGATAGCTAAAGAATATCAAGTAGTGAATTTCCTTCATGATTGAATTAATGAATGCCATGGACTGTATTTGCAGTGTAAAGAGTTAAAACCAGAGGCAAATCTCAACATTTTAGTAGTAAAAGTGCAAGTTCATCTCATGCTGGAGTGCTGCATGTGGGTCAGAGAGCAGGGAATTAGTGATATGATTTATACCATCCTGTAGTTACTAGCAGGCCAGTGATGGCATCAGCTTAGCATGTATAGTAATACTGTGTGCCCCCAAACCGTATCTATAGTCCCATGAAGTAAATTTTGATTGCATATTAGGAAATGAGTGAAGCTTTAGCCTGCTGACACATGTTCAGTGTAATCTAGAATGGATGTATGTTATTTTCATTAAGCCAGATAACTTCAAAACAAGTGTGAGCAATGTAAAATAGATGAAAAGCAAATTAAAAATAACCCTTATAAGTAAAACATTACTGAAAGGAAGACAGAGCAAAAATACTGCCATTTACCTCTGAATTTCCCCTTGCCACATATCTGTTATTTTATGGGGATGCCAAAACCTCCATGTTCACCTAAATTTTATGATTGTATCTATGGTTGCTGCATGTTCAAAGAAATGACATCCCTACACGTGTGCTCGCACACACACACACACACACACACACACACACACACACACACACACACACACACACACACACACACACACACATATTGCAGCCAACCTGAGTAGCACTGAGTGAATTAGAGGTTTTCCTTTTCAGTCCTTGCAAATGAAATATATAACAACAGCCATCAGAGCTGCCGTCAGCTCACAGACTTTCTGCCTTGTGAAAAACATACAATTACAAATGTAGAAATATTTCTTGCCTTTGTACAAAACAATAGTTGTACACGTCCGAGTTCAAATTTTAGTTACAAAAGCAGAAGTAAAATGCATGAGCTAACATCTATATTTCAAATGGACTTACAGAGTAAATGCAGTTTCGGATATGATATCTGTTTGATCGGATTCAACCAGTTGGTCCTTCAGATCTGCACATTTAGCCAAATGACATGACCTGTGGTGCAGTCACTCACAGTTTTGTTAAATAACTGACCTACTCTTACCTAGACAACTGTGAAATAAAATGGATTTGACCGCAGAAAGAAACTGTTAGGTACTCTGTTTAGGAGTGCGCTAGTGTGTTTATGCCTCTATCGTATTTTTACATTGGCTTACCTTTCTTGTCTCATAATCTACTTTGTGTAAAAAATGTATTCCTAATGCCCTTAATAGAATATGGGAAGTAGCAAATGGGACCTTTAAAGAAAAAATTATGCAGATTTTGAAACACTCTAGATGAAGGATAGTTCCATTTTCTACCCTCTCTTCTCCTATGTACTTGTCATTTTCCCCTTACAAAATTATAAGCTTCCTTGGTTTACGTTCATTATTTACTGTATATAATGCAGTCCTTTCCAGAATTAGAATCTGTAGAATGAATGTGCTACAGGAGGAAGCAGCCTGGTGGTAAATTATTGCACACAAGCGGAATGGCCTATATCTGGAGCAGGCTTACATTTTCAGCATACCTCTGAACTGTACAGATTTTCACAGAATGTCCAAATTTTGGCCTCATATTTTTGGTCCATGTTTCATAAAATTGTGGTTTTCTGGCAAATTAGTGTTAAGTCATTAATGACTGAAGTTACAAAATAATGACGGACATTTGAGTTTTAGACTTCATATCCTCCAGAAAATTCATGCTAATGCAAAACCTGCTGTTCTGTCAACTTTCTAAGTTTATAAGAGCATTATTTAAAAAAATGTCTCTATTTTTGGGCCTTTGTCCCACTTTTAATTATGGCTTTGCCAAGATTTCTTGCTCGTAGAGGTAGAGAGGTATGATTTACAGGTATGATACTTGATCTAGGCTTATATTTACAGGTATGATATTTGATCTGTTACAGTGTATGCTTTTATATTTAATGAAGTGCTGGGATGTGCTGTGTAGGGTAAAATGGGTTCTAAATAATGAATGAATGAATGAATGAATGAATGAATGAATGAATGAATGATTGAGCAAATTCTGTGGCCACATACTGATGTGCAAATGTATGCATAACACACATGTTCAGGAATGCACAGCTGTGGTCAGTGAAGAAATTTCTAGCATGTGAATTCATTGTAATTACATTGTGAGAGCAGAATATGCAAAGAGCTAGAGTTTCTGCCTAGCGTAGTACAGTAATTACTGGCACGCAGAGTTGTTTTCATTGTCAGCCTTCTTTCTGGTTGGATCCCAACTTTCCAGGTTCATGTTACGATTATTTTGGCAGAAGCTTCCAGATTTGCGTTTCAGCAAATGTAGACTGTCCTATATTAGTACTACATTACATTTCTTTATACTGACTTCCATGTTATATTAGCACCTGTCTGTAAATTTGTCTGTGGGATTGACACAAGTATTTTCCATAGATTTAAAGAGAAAACAGCTGGGTGACAGCATTAGGTCATGGTAAAGAGCTGTAAATGAAATGTATCATGTGACTTTGAGTCTGATTGGGACAGCTTGTACAGCTTGTACTTGCATGATGCTTACCCTTGACCAACCAGTTAAGCTCACCAATGCTCCCTCATTCCCCCAGAAAGCAAAATGTTTGACATGAAGGCCATGTTTTGTATGTCAGTGGGGAAAATGACAGCAGCTTTCTGTATACACCACAGTTTCCTAAAATTAGTTTTGTACATAATTACTCTGGATGTATTTTCATTGAAAAAGAGACTAAGCTGTAAGTACCAGCTGAATAAATAAGCACATTCTCTGCATTTTCTATTAAAAGACTTAATTGTTAATTTTAATAGACTTGAGTGCATTTTGTGAAGTGGTACATGTTTTCTGACATAATAAAAATGCCTCTACTAATTTGAGAACTCTTTAGCTTTTGGGAAGGAGGGCATGTTGTTCATTACCTTGTATGAGTAGGAACTTGCATAGAAGCAGATGGTCACTTTCCAACTGGTTTGCCTTGAAGAAGGAATTAAAATATTACAGTGCCAGAGAGAGATGTGTAGTGCATCCTTTTCAAATTAACAGGCCATTTTTTTTCAAATGCTTTATGAGTGTAAAACTGTTCAATGTCATGTGAAAGGTTAAAAGCTTGTGTGTAAGCAGCATCATGGGAAATTCAAAATAAATAATGTCTCATATGGTTTATAGAGCAGCACTCAAGCATATGGGGAAGGCTTTTTGTTTCCTTATTTGCAATGCAGAAGTTTGTTGTAATAATGAAGAAAACTCGCTCATCTTTTTTTAAGCTTAGAATGAATCTTTTGCAATTTATAAACTTTAAACTGAATTTTTTGTTTTATATATATATATATATATATATATATATATATATATATACAGAGAGAGAGATTTACTTCATAACACTGAAATATCAAAACACTGAAACTTCAAAATCTTGAAAACTCAAAACACTGAAACTCAAAACACTGAAATTCAAAACACTGAAACTCAAAACACTGAAAACACATATCATACATATTACTAAGTTTAAACAACGTAAATCATAGCACTTTCCACCAAGTGTTAGCAGGGAGGCAAGCCCCCTGCACCCCCCCCCCATGTGTGGGGGCTGCACCCCCCACACAACCCCTGCTACTTATATATATCAACTCCAAGATTGCACTTCACTACACTTGGTGGAAAGTGCTATGATTTATGTTGTTTAAACTCAGTATGTGTATGATATGTGTTTTCAGTGTTTTGAGTTTCAGTGTTTTGATCTTCTATATTATGCAGTTTTTTCATTTTCAGTGTTTTGAGCTTTCAGTATTATGAAGTGAATCCATATATATATATATATATATATATATATATATATATATAGTGTGTGTGTGTGTGTGTGTGTGTGTGTGTGTGTGTGTGTGTGTATTATTGTTTTCCTGTAAATTATTACAATTTGAGTGCCCAGTATGCCAGTATGGGCAGTACCATTACAAGGGAAAAGGTGAATGCAGCTGTCGTGGATGTCAGCCTGTAAAGTCATTGAATGTTTAAAATAATTGGGGGAGAGGGGGAGATTGACAGCTTAGAAGGTATCAATTAACCGGTATCTTGTGGGTTGTAAGGTATTTGGGTGTTAAGAAACAGCAGGAAGAGAGGGGATGATACAAAAATAGGATAATGCAAGTTTGACAGTTCTGGTGGTTAGTATAGTTAGCAGTATTCAGGAATTAATTAACAATGAAACGTTTACCACTTAAGAATAGTGAAGAAGGCTGAGGCTGCATATGTAGGTGAAGACATACACTACATGTTTGAGGCATGGCAGCACTGTGGTTAAGACATGACTGAATGAAAAGAATAAGCTATGTTTGCTGAATCATAAATAATGTACCGGCATATTATAAATAATATACCTAGTGATGTAATATGCAGTACAACTAAAAGGGCTAAGAATAGTGTGCACGAAATGAGCAGTCACGGCTGTATTTCCAATGCACTAGTAAATATTTTTTGACTTCATTCTTGAATACTAATACCATTGGAAAGTACTTTAGATATTCACTAGTCAATAGTCTTTCAGTTATGAGATGAGAGTTGGAACTGTATGTATATCGTAAAGCATTAGCTTGGGAATATGCCTTCATCATGAACTGGAAGTTATGTGTTATCACTTTGAAAGGCTGGTTGTTGATAGCAGGATGTGAAACAGTAATATATTTTGCAAGATCCAAGTGTCAGTCTTTGTTTATTTCTGTGTGTGTGTGTGTGTGTGTGTGTGTGCGTGTTTGTGAGCACTGACACTCACAATCTTAAGAATTTGTTTTCTTAAACTGGAACATATTGCAGTCCCTTCCCTCTGAGTTAAGGAACTCTGAGGCTAAGACGAGAGAAATGAGAGCTATATCCCATCTTCTAACTTTTTCCTCAGAGTAAAGCTGTTTTAGAAAGACATTGTGGTTAAATACTGTGCATTCTTATATTCTAAAAAAGTCTGGGGATTTATTGTTAGAAATGGAGGAGAATTCAGGAAAGCAAGGCTTTGTGGACTGTCAAAAGTGAGTTAGTGAGGCCTCTCCAGTAAACACAGCTGCTAAGGCTTTCCAGAGCCCCTTCAAGTAGTTTGCTTCTGCTTCTAATCTTAAGGTTGATAGAAATATGCTGGAGCTTACTAGTTAATTACAGTCCACAGAGAGAGAAAATGGATGGGCTTGAATGCTGCATTTGTGTGGCAACATGGACCTGTTCAGCTGAGCTGAATGCCTGTTTCACCATTGCCTGAGAGGAATAGAAAAGCTACTTTCTCAGTGTCTGACCAGAATGCATGATAAGGTTTGGTGTCAAGAAGGGTGAGATGGGATCACAGCAATTATGGCATAGGCACACTGGTTTCCATGGCAACCAGATTAAGGATTCTAAGTGATTTATTATTTACCACTTAAAATCCTCATTCCATCAGTTAATTAGGGGAAGTTTTTTTCATTTGTGCTGTCACTTACATATTTGAATACCAGTGTGATTCATCAGTTTTTAATGTCTTTGGTGATTGATTTTGCACTGGAAGGGCAGAGGTGTCGACATATTAGAACTGTTCTTATGGTTGATTTAGCAGGATGTAGTACATTGAATGTGGAACTAGTCATGTCACATAAATTAATACATTATATAAAAGTACATTTACCAGGCATTCGTAAGTTTAACAGGTTAAATGGCCTGTACCTGAATGATTCTCTTATAACCTTTGTATTACTAATTAGACACTTGTTTCTAGCACAACACTGTGTTTTTATAAAGTGAAAAGACTATGGGTATATCAGTGTTGTACAGCTGCAAATTCATTTGCTTTTTTCAGACTTCATAACAGTTATTATATAGTGTAGATGTCGAAATCAGTGCCCTTGTTTTATTTCTGAACCTGATTTGCCTTTGGGTTTGAATTGTAAATGCTTAATGAAACTCCATAGTAACCTGCTACATTTGACACGGGGAAAAATGTATTGTAGTCTTTGTCATTGAGGTGCTAATGTATTCACAATTGTATTCCCACTGGTCCAGCTGAATAGAGAAATCTGTAAATGGAAACACAGTTGCCTTCGTGAAAATAGAGCAGCAGCCTATTTAAAAGGAAAATTACTGAGTTTGTTTTAAATTACAAAATCTTTGTGTATTGGGGAGGGTCTTGTCGCGATACATCAAGAGAATTTACTCTGTTAAGGACCTTGCTTATGAAACTATACCAAGTCTTAGTTGTTTTTTTTGTAGCATTCCAGTTAGTATGGGTAACTAAAGCTGACAGCCTTTTAAAACCAAGTGCCTCAAGCCACTGCGTCACTTTAAATCAATAGTTCTTGTAATAAGTTCTAGGAAAAGGAATTTGGTTTATTATTGTATTGCATTGGCAAAATTGGGAATGTAGAAAGGAACACGTCATACACAGATGATTTTCAGACTTTGAGACAGATTTCTTCAGTTTGGTAAAAGGCTTCATATACCATTGTTTAGCATGTGTTCTATGAAGTCCACAAGTAATGGTACACACCTGAATTATGGATTCATATGTGACATCCTGTTATTCATTCTTACTGGTAAACTATGGCTTAATTCATTATTAACAGGAGGTGTAGAGAAAGTCTATGCCAGAATATGCTTGAATCTGTCTACTGTTTTGTACTGGATTGTAGCAACTTCAAAGTAACGTGCAAAATTGTATTTGGGTAATTTGGATTTACAGACAATTTTATATACTATAATTTGTCTATGAATCGGGATCAAATAAAAAGATTAAGGGTGAGATTATTTAAAAGAATGGATCTTGTTTGGCTGTCTGTCCCTCACTGTTTGAGAGTGTATCACTTTTATTTCCAAGTAATTTTTCATCTGTTTTGAGAGAGCCATTGAAGTAGGTCATACAGATGAGGCTAATGTCTTTCAGCTCAAATAGTTCATGTATTAAGAGATAGCCTCTGTCTCTCTGTAGTTCTTGTCTGTATTCACACAAAACACAACTTGTACTTGGGCATCTGCATCATTATATTTCCCATGCAGCAGCAGTTGTTAACAGTTTTTTTCTTTTTTATGTTGTGATATCTGTATTATTATTATTATTATCGTTATTAATTTGACTTTATTTTTACTCAGCCAGTTGCTCATATTGTAGTCAGATTGCCAACATGGGTTATTTTACACACTAGAGTTAAACATAGCACTAAATTAATTCTGTACAGATGGAGGGTAAGTAAAGGATATGTTAGAAACCTCTCTGGAATTAAAAAAAATATCTATCTATATATATATATATATATATATATATATATATGTGTGTGTGTGTGTGTGTGTGTATACACACGTACACACAAACACACCAAAAATTGCTCACAAACCCTATCGCAACATTTAAATCACCTTAAGTGGTGCCTAGCATTTTTTGTCTTCCATGATGAGTTTTTATATTAACAGAAGCAGAAGAAGACGTGTAAGATAAGAGCTTGTTATGATAAACCGGGTTTTGCTGATTGTATTTTTGTTTAAGTTTAGCACTTTCATTATTAGCTAGAGGTCTGCCTGGTTATATCACTTGCTCAGAATGACACAATAGGCAAATAGACACTGAGCAAGTCAGACCCAGATGACTGGTGAGTGGCTTGCAGAATCCGTTTTCCTGATTAATAGTTCTTTGTTAGTGGACACCATTTTACCGTGGAACAGACATATATTTAAGGAATATCTGTTGATATATCATAACAGATACATTTATCATTCCACATGTCAGCATGCTCCTAGCACATCTTTTCAGTGGCCACAATTGTTTGGTAATAAAGTTAAGGTCATAGCTGTACACATAAAAGGAGACTGGTCAGCTTTAATTTATCAGTGGCATGTACTGTAAACAGCAGGCCCCTCAACAATCATATAACTGCTAGGGCCACCAAAGTGGTACTAGAATATGCAGAAGAGCAGAGCCTAAAAAAATCTTCCTGGTACCAAAATGAGAGAGAGTCCAGTATTGATCTCAAGGGCTGAAGAACAGAGGTGTCTTCCAGGCAGGTTTAGAAAGTTCTCGTTGCTGTTGCTTCAGTTCCTTTTTTCAAATTTAGTTCAGTTGTATGACTTATACTGCAGTCCTTAGATATGCGAGGCATACAAAATTGTATTTGCCTGTTGCTGTGGAGATTCTTAAATTTATTTGTTAGTCAGGGAAATTTCACCAGGTGTAAGCAAGTCCCTCTTTTCAGCATCAACCTGAAAGCACTGCAGGGATCACCTACTAAGAGTGGCAGAGAAGGTAAATGGAGACTGGGGAAATCAGTCTCTGGACTTAATTAACCCTTTCATTTTCTTTTCATGTGGTTACAGGTAGTGCTTGCTGCCCTTTGGAGTGGATGGATCCATGTGATCATGTGTATTTCGGTCTGATTCAGCACTCTGTTACACTTCAGACATGCTGAATAAGGGCTCCTAATGCCCACCCTGATTATTAGTAGAGTTTTACCAGGATCCCTTCACTGAAGAACCTTATGTTTATGACTAACAGACAGGATGGGGTAACTTGATGTAAATTACTGTTATGTTTTGTGAATCTGGAGTTAATTTTATTAGTTAGGAGAGAGCAAGATGGGACATCATAGTACCTGGAGAGTTTAATGTGCATAGTTCCAAAATTAAAAAAAAAGTTGCTGAATTGCTTGTATAGTCTAGTAATCCGGACTGAAAAGGCTTCACCGACCCCTTCATTTAGTAGAATGTATCACCATTAAAATAAAATGATACAAACACATGTTCTACATTCAGGGCAAATATCCTAATGTCTCATGGAATATGGTGTGTGTTATGGAAACAGAAGACTAAGGACTTAGTTTCTTGAATAATTAAAAGCATTAAGGGAAACATGGCAAGATACAGTCTCCAAAATATTTCCTTGAACATAAGCATATTAATGGTATTTTAAATGTATGACAGTCATGGCCTAATATAGGGTTTGGAAGGATGGTGTAGGACATGCGGAAAAGTCATTTTTGCTATAAATTAATGCATTGTAAATGCTGAAGTTTGACACACCATTTTCCCATTTGTCTTGATGCTGATTATTCAGTGTTTTTTTTTTTTAGTGTTTAAGGCTGTGAGCTGCAAATGAGCTTCATTCTGTTAACTTGCTTTTGTTTACTGTGTAACTATGAACAAGTAAATTAATCAAGTACGGTTCCCCTGAAAAGATGCTTGTACCTAGTGGATTTACCTGTTTAATAGATTAATAAAAATAGCTGCACTGTATACTGTGGTTTGAAGGGTTTCTTTGGTGTGTAAACTACAATAATTTATTGTTACTTCATCCCTTAGTTGAATTGTTGCCACTTAGGGTTGTAAGCATTTTTGAGGAATAATAATAGAAGTGCTTACCTAAGACCAAAGTAAGTACCAAATATTTGTTTTCTATGCAATGGAATTTTGATGTGTAGTCAGCAAGCTATTTCACTCACCAAATGTGTGTTGTGCACAGGATATTATTTCTCTGAAGACCATAGGTGATGTGTTATCAAATATAGGTGACACACAGTAAAATGTAATCTTTTCATATTATGTCTTTTCACCTTTTGGTGACTAGTGGGATAATAAGCTATTAAAGAACTAGTGCAGTTATGTTTTTCCACTGGTGAATAGAAGAGTGCTTTATTCTAGGATATTCAAATTACTGTATGAGGTGGGGAACTCAAAGCTAGACATTGATCCGGTGTAGATATGCAGAGCCAAATTCTCAGTTCTGTTAAAGTTTGGATGAGCATGTTTCTTGTTGATAGAATATGATAACTTAAGCATGATGACTGTACTTTACAGTCAAGTTAAAAGGAAAGTACTGCCATAGTAGGTTATTCCATGCTGAAATAATGATAGTCATCCTTTTGTATTCTAGAAGATCCTTTTAAATCATTTTGCTGTTTTTGGTCGTTCAACTATAATACAAATACAGCCCGCAACCATAGTTAATATAGTCTTCAAAACAGAATCCAACTACCAGTGTCTGTGGATTTTTGAATTAGACTACAGTAAACTCTCAGTTAACCGGCACCCTTGGGGATTGGTAGATGATGGATAACTATAGTTTCCGTTTGCTTGAGAGCTACTATTAAAAATAAGCCTGACTAATACTATACCCTATACTATTTGTTTGGTTTGACTTGTTCTCAGGTTGGGGATATCTTCTTTTTTAAAATTCTAAAACTCTAAAAACATAAGTTATGTTTCTGCGGGGGGGCAGAAAGTGCAACACATGAAAATTGTCCATATTTCTTCCATTTTTTTTTACCTGTTGCTTGAGAGTGCCAGTTGCTTGAGTTCTGATTAACTGTATATGTTGATAGTGGCAATAAAGCAGAATCCTCAAAAGACAGTAATAGCATGTTTGTCTAATAGAAAAAATGCCTAGATGGAGAAGTTATGTGACTGTGTTTCGTCCTGGGCAAATCTTATTCAGCCTTTTGCAATCAAAAAGATGTCCAAGATTCTAGTCTTGTAACAAGCATGGCTGTTTACAAAAATCCTTAATATGCGATTTTCCTTGAATTTGTCAAAGTTGCTTCTACCCTCCCCAGGTTGATGACTCTTCTTGCAGATGACTTCTTCATTTTGGGGATTAACGACTGAGGTCGGAAATGGCTGCCACAGCCCTTTTGTTTGAAACTGAAAAAATGAGTCCCAGAATTCAAGTTAATTGGTTAATTGGTTCTCTTTATTGATGCTTTTGTCTAGTCAGTTTGTTGTTTGGATGTTTTGTACATGTTGCCCTTGGAGATAGCTGCTAGTATGCATCAGCTCTAGACTTGTACATGTTTGTTTTTTCTTGGGTGTTCCCCATTGTCTGATATATTGCGTTTTGGGATTTCCCTTTTTTAGCTTGGGATCCCAGAAGAATTTAAGGCATTTGTGACAACTTCCTTAATCTCTTACCTGGCACAAGAGTTAGTTCTGCTCTGTCTCACAGCACGTTGTTCTCCAGTTTGGCTCTCATCTGGGGTGTCTTATGGTGAGAGTCTGCCAGTCCTCCCTTTGCAGCTGTGTTTTTTCAGTGGTTGCTTCTCTTTCTCATCAAATGCCAAAGATGTGCTGTTGTAGAAAAACCTGTTGGTATTCACGTTGTAAGAGTGTGTGCATCCTGTGGTGGTTTGGAACTCCATATAGATTGAGTTTCGAAGACTTGCACCCACTGAGTGCCTGAATAGGCTCCAGCTCTACCACAACCCTGTATTTGGATTAAGTGTGTAATCTGAGAATGAATAAATGTGAGAAAAGACCTTTCTTGCAGGTAGCTAAATGTAGATCTGAAATCTATTAAGGATTTTTCAAAATCAAGCAATGAATAGACATCCAACTAATGAGATAATTTGAGGTATATCATGAGCTGTACAACACCAAAAAAATAAATGATTTTGGATATTATCCTTACTCACTGCACTAAAATCATCACCAGGTCAGTAGTCACTAAAAGAAGAATAAAGGATGTTGACTTAGCGAACCCTGTCCATGTAGTTGGCAGCCAGCCTTAACAGCACCCAGGGCAATTCAGAGTTTGCTGAAATTTTTACAAAGGTATTGACACGGGTTATATGGACTTTTAATGATACTGCTTGTTAAAAATCACTTAGTCTGAATCACTTTCTCTTGAGTTTTCACTGTGATGTCCAAGAGATAATTAAACTACTATATTAACAGCCAATTTGGTGCCTTTGTTAGCTATGATTCCTGTCCTATGCCTGTGGAAGATAGTGGTGAGATCAGGAAAGTTATAAATAGGAGGATTCTTTTAACAACCTTAGAATTAATTCATATCATCAGGGCGGCCACGGTGGTGCAGTGGTTAGCATTGCCGCCTCACAGCAAGAGGTTCTCCGGTTCGATCTTCGGCTGGGGTGCCTTCTGTGCGGAGTCTGCATGTCCTCCCTGTGGTCGCGTGGGTTTCCTCCGGGTGCTCCGGTTTCCTCCCACATCCCAAAGACATGCTGCAGGTGGATTGGATACTCTAAATTGGCCCTAGGTGTGCGTGTGAGTGTGCCTTCTGTGGAAGGTTGGGCGCCGGGCTGGCAACTCGACACCGTAAAACTCTACTGCCATTCAATGTGCGGACAAGGTGATCCGCTGTGGCGACCCCTAACCAGGAAAAAGCCGAAAGAAGAAGAAGAAGAATTAATTCATATCATCATTATAATATAGTCTATACTGCTATTCCCTTTGGTTTCTCAAAAGGTCCTTGCAGATTTAGAAATGCCAGGATCTATTTTTTGTGACATAAGAATTTCGTTGGACAGTGGTGGAAGATGCTTGTGCTTCCATAAATGGAAAAGTTTCATTATGGAAGTATTAAGGCCAGGTTTTCATTCAGTATCACCTGCTGCTAAGAGTGTAAGGGATTGGAACTATAGGGAAGGTCCTGTGTCACCTTCACAGCAGCAGGATAAGAGGCAGAAGTGACAAACCGGGGTTTATGAACATGAGCAGTTAGTCCTTGAGGTGCTTGTGGTAGACATTTAACAGAAAATGTGACACAGAAATGTCACTACCCCTTTGCCCTCATGCAGAAGTAGATCTTTTCATACATAAAATTAATATGGAATAGAACAGAGAAGTGAAAATTACAGGCATTTGCTAACTGAAGTGTAATGCTTATGGTTTGAATGTATGATTTCTGTTTAGAATGCATCTAGTGATAATTGCTAAGGAAACAAGGATGTTTTTTTACTAGATAATGCACTAAGGGAATAAACCAGAAAATATAGGAGGACACCCACATGATGAGACTTACAGACTTGAAAAGCCGGTAGCATCATTCTTAATGGGGCATTTAACTTTATGGGTTATAGGGGGTGAACAGGCAGCTGGTAACAGGTAACCTGATTAAAGGGAACTGCTGCTTTGGGTAGGGGAAATGGGTGCAGGAAGTTAAGAGACTGCACTGTGTATTGTATATATGATTTCAGAGTTTGCAAGGATAGACATTTCGGAGAAGGGCTGGTGTCAGGCAACCCTATGCAACTTCTAATGTTTGTTGTCACTCGCTTAAAGCTGGTATTCTGAAGAGAGCAAGTAAGCCTTAGTTGCCTAACTTTATTGTGCATTGAGGCCTGCAACAAAGTGGAACAAAACTCCCACACAACTAAGGATTCCTTTCAAGGGAAGAAGAACATGAGTAGTATGAAGACCAGCAGACCAAGGCCCATTTAGTCTTCTGATACTATCACCAAAAGAGTCACAGTAATAGGGTAATTGTCATGCTGTATATTAGTAGAGTTTTATAAGTAGGCACACCTTGATGTGTTATGTTCCATACTATACACATAAGAGTAATTTGAAAAAAAGAAATCTACTCACAGAATAGAAATACATTTAGTAGTCTGGTATAGTAATTAAAACATCATTACTGTTACAGGCCATTTCTACAAAGACAAGAGAATGGGAGATACAATGAATGAAAAAAAAAATGAGACTGCAATAGATTTAACAGGCAGTCCAGAGAGCTTTCAGTTTCTCTGCTTTGCTCCTGAGTACATTGCCATTGCTGGGAAAGGAATATCTCAGGGGATTACCTGATCCTTTTAGCTGCCAGAAAGCTATCAGCAAACTGCATACTTGGCAAATTGAAGTGATTTATACTTGGGCCTTTGTTCATGAGTATCAGGCGTTTCTTCTTTAAGACAGATTTCATTTTGGACTATTTGATGTCTCTGTCAGAGCCAGGTCTGAGGAACAAAGTTAATTTATTAGATAATTCTTATTTGTTTGAATAAACATAAAGGATGTCATTGACCATCTCAATTTTGTTTGCTGCTTTTAAAGTTTTTTTTTTCTTTTGTCAAAACCCCAGTGTGAAAGTCATGGTTGAAGGGAAGGCCTGTGCTTTAGTTTGGCAAATCTGAATACATTTCCACCTGAGCCACTCACAGCTTATAAAACAGATTTATTTTTCTGAAAAATGCCTTCTTTCTGTTGACATTACTTTGACTAACAACATTTTCATTGTTCAGGTTATTTGTCTAACAACCTTTTATTATTTTCTATAAAGACGGGAGTTACAGTGGAGAGTGGATTATCTGAACGTTGATTGTCAATTAAATGAATGCAGCCTTCCAAAGTTTTTGGTTAGGAAAAATCATAAAATCTGAATATGTAAACATTATACGTATTCGCTTGTGCTTGTTTTTTGAGCTTGTAGCCCACTCATTTGAAAAATATTCTTTTATCGTCCACTGGAATCGCTGAATGTTTGAAAAGTATATTCCCTGTGTGCAGAAAAAAGATTTTAGAAGTTTTTTTTATCCAGTTCAGTGTATGTTTGATTATCCGAACAGTCTGATTATCCGAACTACCCTAGATCTCAATTTGTTCGGATAATTGACTCAATACTGTATATTTAGAAATGTGGAGTTCCATTCTGAAATGCTGTTATTTGTTTTCCCAGAAGGTCTGGAAAGCCATGATCTGCTGCATACAAGTATAAGGGGAGTGAGCATGACTGTCTCCTCTTGTGTTGTTTTTAGACAAAATGAAATTAAATGTAAAGTAAAATGTTGTAACTCTGGAAGGGCTAATGCAGCTGGCACAAGCATGTCTTTACATTTATAATATTAATTATATCTTAGGATTTAAGGATTTAACAAATCACTGTAAAGCCAATAAATACTATTGTATTTTCTAGAATTCTGTATACCACTTACAGTGTCTCAGTAACTATTCATAATAAACACAACTGTCCCTAGCAGTTTTGTTTGTGAGGTTTTAAAGTTTTATATGAGGCCTGACAGTTTTGCCTATTATTTTTCTTTGTTGCAGGCTTTGCAGAAATATGAAAATGATGCATACTAATGTAATTATGCATTTGAACACCAATTAACTTCACCCTGATCCCTAATTACTTCCTGTATGACACCTCATGCAGCTGATTCTCATCCAGAAGGAACAAATGTACCAAAAAAAGGACAGGCAACTGGATGAAACAAGATGCAAGAAGAAAGTTCCCTTATTTCAACTTGAAAAAAACTACAAGAAAGACTTTGCGAAGCTAAAGTCTTCACTTTATAATACCTTAAAATCCATACAGTGGAGGCCCATGATATACATGAAAATGACCCTTATGGACATACCAGTGTTTCAGTTATGTGGTTTCTGAATGCCTAAGACGTTTTTACTTTTTTAAGTCTTTGCTGGTGTACTTAGGCCAATAAAGCCAAGCTCCAGCTGGAAACCTTGGAAGACAATGTTATTACATGTGCATTTTTTAAAGTCTGCTATTGGAAAATATTTGACTTTATTGGCCTGAGTGCACCAGTAGAGACTTTAAAGAAGGAAGCATGCATTCAGAAGCCATGTAGCTAAAATACTGGTAAGTCCATACTGGGTCATTGGCATATATCCCATGGGCCTGTGCTGCAGGATGTTTAATGTATTGCAGAGTGAAGACTTTAGCTTGGATGGGTGTTTCTTATAGCTTTTACTAAATGGTTTGTCTTTGTTTCCTTTTTACCTTACTTTGACTAGAGGCTTTCTTGATGGTGCAAGTTTTAACCTATTAGTTTTCAGTAGTTTGTGTGTGTGAAGGCTGCCAGCTTAGATAGAAATAATTTTGTAGATAATTCTATATGTCATTGTAAATATTAATGTAATCCACAGGCTGTTTTACAAATGTAAGAATACTAACTGTAAGAAAACTATGTTATATGCTCTGAACTTCAAAAATGTAACCACAGTGCACACTGCTGGAAGAAAGCTGATATGTCAAGCATTGTATGACTGATCTCAAGTTCAGATACAGGATGTCTGGGCCAGGAAATTCTTTCTGCTGTCTTGATTTAAGAGATAATTACTAAGATTTTACATGTATAATGTATTTTATTGCTGTGGCTTCCTGACCAGGTGCAGCTTACTAAGAAATGTAAATGTTGTGTTTCTGTGAGCCTGGGAAACTAAATCAGAACTGTTAAGAATGATGTAATCTGAAAAGACTCAGTAGTACTATGTTATCAATTTAAGACTTTCCCAGAGAGAAAGATTTGAGCATTTTGGATTTTGCCTGAAGAACATCCACTCAACAGCACTTGCTTGCTCGGTAATCAAGATATTTATTTAGACCAGTGATTTCTCTTAGAGATAAGATTAATCTAGCTGTTTCTATATTTATATCAGACTATCCTCCTATATTATTTTAAACGTTTCCTGTGATCTCTGAACTCTGTAATGTCATTATGTTGAAGTAGTAAGTATTGTCTTGTGTTTTTATTATTTATTATACTCCAGTAGCTTTACCCCTGGGTCACACTTACTATTTGGATAACAGTAATGTTACACAATGAAATTGGTCACCCTTTGGGAAGGGCCTTATTAGTAGCTGATAAGAGTAGTTGGTGGCAGTGATTACTACCTTATAGCCTGGCAGGAGGGGACATAGCTGGAGAACCTGTGCCAGGCTTCCCCAGGAGTGTCTGTGTGTATGTATATAAAACAAACCTCAAGGTGTGTGTGTGTGTGTGTGTGTGTGTGTGTGTGTGTGTGTGTGTGTGTGTGTGTGTGTGTGTGTGTGTTAGCTACTTGGGCAGGGACACGAAGCACTGGTTGGACAGAGAGGGTACTGGAGGTTTTGGCTTGACCACTCAGCTGGGATCTGAACCCTATAGCTGTGCCAGTGGGGAATCTTATTGGGGATCTGGAGAGAAAGGGAGGAAACCAGCCCCAGAGTGACTGTGATCTCTGTTTTCTCTTAAGGGAAATTGTACTTTACTGTGTATGTACTTGTTAACCTTCCCAATGTGCATGCCCCTCACTGGTGCTAGTGGTGAGGACTGAGGCTTCTTGATTATGGGCCAGTGCACAGGCATCAAAGTGTGATACAAGAAGACTAAGTAATTGGCCTTCTTAGCATTTATAACAATATGAATGGCAGTGACTGACAGAGGCGGTCTCTAAAGACTGCAGCTGTATGTGAGCAATAGTGGGTGTACAAACTACATCAGTATGAAATTTCTGACATCAGCACTGACAAAGCCATTTTCTTGTAGCAGACTACAAGGAATGCACTTGTAGTAACAATAAACAAAATACAAAATGCAGATTATTTTAAACTTTATGTACATTTTTATTTAAGTTCCTCTTTTACACTGTTGACTATTCCACATTTCTAGATGGTAGTTGGCAAACAGGCAATAATACATGTCAAGAAGAGCCCTTGGCTTATCATAGAGAAATGTCTGGTGGCTTTAGAAGGGTGAATGAGAATCTGTCACAAATCACTTTACTTTACAGTTTCATAATGATCCTGTCTGGAGAAAGAATTGCTGACGTGATTGGATACAATATATTGCATTTATTTTCATAGGACTGGTAGAATCTGGGATGGCTACTTAAACTAGGCCTGTGTTTCCTTTACACTGCTTAAAAATAATCAGTGGTGAAGCTTTCTAGTATAGTCGGGCTACTTTGTTTTCTGTAGATAAACTAGAAGAGTTCTCATGGTCTGTCAGTGTGCGTGTTTATAGTCCAGATGTGTCCTTCATTACAAATAAATCACCAAATAAACTCTGGCAAAACTGTTGTATGTGGCTTTACTTTTGTAGTCATCTTTTTTTCTGTGCAGCTCCTTATGTCAGATAATGAAGAGAAGAAAAGGTTGCAATTTCCTGCTGGGTATTCCTTTATGGGCAGAGCCTAAGTTGTCGTATCTGGTTCTGACAGCACTAACCTGTATGAGTGATAATCTCTCTCTCTCTCTCTTTTTTTTTTAAGCCCAATGAATAAGAATGCTTTGAAAAACATGAGACATAGGTGGACTGCATAGCAGCAACTGTTCAGTAGTGTGGTTGTTGGATAGTATTGTTCACTCCCAAACTTGTAGAGTTGGTTGTCCTTTGGTTTTTAGGGCCTGAGAAGTCTACATATTATTTCTTGCTTGATCCTCTGTATTTTTAACAGCCTTTGATTATTCATGTGTAGCTTCCAGTGGGAAGGAATTTGAAAGCAAGGTGCCACTTATTCAGAAGTTGGGTATATGCTGTATTAACAACCTTTCGTATTCGCTGTGTGAATTAATTTAAGTACAATTTATTTATTTTATTTATTTATTTACATTTGTTTACCGGATAGTGTCCGATTGAGTCAGGATCCTGTTTTCAGTGGAGACCTCAAAGAGAAAAGCTCTGAGAATTAAATTAACAATCTGGTGGTCCCCTGCCATTAATGAACTCTACAACAGAAAGAAGAAACTGTTGCAGGAAAAAGGTGAAGTCCCAAGACTGGAAAAACTCCCTTATTCGCCTCAGCAAAAAGTTGAAATCCATCATCAAAACCTCTAAAGCCAGCTATGAAGGCCGAATTGTGGCAGATACTAAAAGCAACCACAAAACCTTCTATAGTTATATGAAGAATCTCCACGGCAATACCCAGGTTTGCTCAGAGTTACTGCACAATGGTACCTCCTATACTGAGCCAACAGATATTGCCAACATACTGGCCAACAGATTCAGTGCCAGTTTTAGCGCCCCCCCCCCCCAAGGACCAATCACAATACCAGAGGAATGCCAGGCACCCAGCATTACTGCAGCACAGGTTAAAGCTGCATTGTCCCAGGCCAAGAATACAGCTTCCATGGGACCCGACAATATCCGTGGTTGTGTTCTACATGAACTACAAAGTGAACTGGCACCACATCTGTGTGCCCAGTTCAATCACAGCCTCACCTCAGGCTTTGTCCCTACCGAATGGCACACTGCTACAGTCATCCCTGTCCATAAAGGGGGAGCGACTACAGACCATGGAAATTTTCACCCCATTAGCCTGATGAGTCTGATATGTAAGGCTATGGAGCGCATCATCATTGACCTGATTAACAAGGATATAGGGAATCTCCACACTCTAGATCCCATGCAGTTTTGTTTTGTGAAAAGTAGATCATGCCTGCTTAACCTGGTTGACTTCTTTGAGTCAGTCACCAGATCTGTGGATGAGGGCAAGGCAGTTCATACAGCCAACCTCGATCTGGCCAAGGCCTTTGATACCGTTCCTCACTCAGGAATTATTGATAAACTCACCAAACCAGGCATCAACCCCTATATCACTAGGTGGGTTGCAAATTGGCTCACAGACAAAACCCACAGTGTGAAAATAGCAGACTCCAAGTCAGATTGCCGAACAGTCACAAGTGGAGTCCCACAGGGATCGGTCCTGGGTCCTCTTCTGTTTGGCATCTACTTCTCAGAAGTCCAGACCAACATGTAGGGACTCTGGCTGACCATGTTAACAGATGACTGCAAACTGGGAGCCATTATTAACTCCCCAAGTGATGTAGATATCCTACAGAAAGGCCTCATTGAGACTAATGACTGGTGTCAAACCCATGGCCTTAAGCTTAATGCCAGAAAATGCATTATCATCCTTTTTGGGAAAAACTCAGTTCCCACTAATTACCACATTGATGGGAGCCCACTGAACACTGAAGGGATTATAAGAGCTCTGGGGACACAGGTTGACAGCAACCTCTCCTTCAAGCACCACATTGCCACTGTGGTCAGAAAGGCCTTCTGTGCGGCACATCTCATTACCAAGGGTTTTGAATCCAGGAAGAAAGAGGTCAACATCCCTCTCAACTCTTCCCTCATTAGGCCAATCATCGAGTATAATGCCCCATTTGGCATGTACCTCACTAGACACGTGCAACAGCTGGAAAGGCCACAAAAGTACCTCATGAAGAGGATCCTAGGCCTTAAACACATGTCCTACATGGACAACTCAAAAAACACCAGCTATTCTCTGTCTCATATCATCTACTAAGAGGAGGTCTCTGCTTGACTTACAAAGCCGTGTCTGACCCAGCTCTGTTAGAAGTGCTACTTATAAAGAAATCCCAATCCATCCGCACCACATAATCCATAGACCTTAACCTCATTACCACAATCAACAGAGCATGCTGTTTAAGGCCTAGGATCTTCTTCATGAGGTTCATAACCCAGAGACTGCCTATGCTCTGGAATAGACTTTCCATACTTGTCAAACAGAGCACCTCACTGGCCCTCTTCAAGAGAAATCTTGATGAGTGGATGGGAGATAGAAAGTTCACCCCGGGGATCACTCCAGTGGGTCTACTTGATAGAGGCACTGGGCACTAATTTCAGGCGGCACTATGCCAGGGCAGTTCTATGAGCTAAGCTTGTAAAGGCTCCAGGGCCATTAGCCTAATACACACCTATGAACCTATGAATAGAAATAGCAACAGAAGAAGAAATACAGCAGAGTATTATATACATAATACAAATATAAAAATATATAAATATTTGATTAAAAGTTACAAGCCAGCTAGTTTACAATATTTAAGTGAGTATACAAAGCATGATAAGAAGCATAAACAAACATTATTATTGTTGTTTTTTTTTTCCAAAGTAGTTAAGTTAGAAGAAGAGAAAAACACAAATAGTAGCTTGCTGGCTCATAGGAGAGTATAAGTTGGTATGCTTACAAAGCTTGTCATTAAAAAGTTCCTGGAGAAAATTAATGAGATTCTTTGACACATGCCAAATTCTCTTCTTGCTGATGCAAAGAGAGTAAAAATTGGATATAATAGTACAAGTCAGAGAAGCAGTTTTGCTGAGTTGCAGTTGCTTGTGTTTCTTTTTTAAACTATTGCAACTACACAGATATATGCAGTATTTACAGAATTGACAAATTACAAGAAAATCACACTTTTTCATCTTAAGTAGTCTAATTTTAAATCAAAAAGAGTTGACAAGTTTAACTGCATTCTCTATTAACACATTTAATTTTACTTACATTTTGGTGCATTACTTTTTGTTTCTCATCATAATGATATTCATTTGGTTGTGGCATACACTAGTGGATAGATTCTTAAATTGATGCATGCTAGGAGGTGGTACATTTTTTTCCACTGTATTGTAATTACTTTTCCTGCTGTGGTCAGTAATGGCCACAAAGCTTTAAAAAAGTCATGAATGTCAGTCCAAAAATAATTCAGTATTCCGACATTTATGAAATATTGTGATACCAATCATTTCTTAATTTTTTCTTGGATCGCCAACATGTTTCTTCTTTTGTGTAATTTTTTCATCTTATAAGGAGTAAGAGAGACCTTCCATGGGATTCATTAAAGCCTACACTAAGTGTACACCATTCTGAATGAACAGACACCTCAGACATAATTCACACCTTCTTCCTCCTAATTTTAGTTTTTCTTCTGATTTTCTTGCCATCTTAAATATTGAGGGGGATTCATGAAGGTTACAGCAAAGTGTAGACCGTATGTACACTTGATGTAATCTTTCTGAGTTACTAGAAAGCACAAAAATATGTTAGGGATGTTCTCAATACAGATTTTGTACACTTAATATTTCCAGGGGAACAGTTTCTGTATAATAGAAGATGACAGTCCCGCTGATTTTAATATTAAATCTGTACTATTATAGTTTATTTGTTTTAAGTCATATTTCTCAGTAAAATTTCAAAATGCATCATCTTTTATTTCTAAGTTAATAATTAGTTTATGCTGTTTAGATAAAGAAGGTTTTGTATCACCATTGCCATTTCCAAACATTAATAAATAATCTGAAAACTCTGCAAAGCTCATTGTTTTTATAACTGTCATTAAACATTTCTTCTAATTTTAATCTGATGTTGTGAATTAGCATTCAGCTTGTGTATTCTAATTCTTTATAATTTCATTATCAGTTTTATTATAGTTCCCTAACATTATAGATTCTAATTATCCAAAAAGTGTATTCCTAAGTATCTTAATACTGCGTTTTGCTTTACCTGTGTTATAACAGTTTGTTTTCATTTATTTTTTGATTAATTAGTAAAATGCCTATCTTATTATTAAATGTCCTTCTGGGAATTTAAAAAAAAATGTTTAATTTAAGTATCTTTCTAACTAAGTTAATGTCACTGATTGTTAGACAAATGTTCTGCATATCGCTGTATTTTTGACTGAATAATTCATTAAAATCAAAGCAGTTAATGTTAGTGTTATTTTAAAAAATATGGTACTAGATCCATAACTAATGCAAATAAAAGAGAAGAGTGGAAAACTCTAATATTAAAAGTAGACAAATGTTCTAATCTATAGTCCTCTTATAGACCAATGTTTGTTTGTGTCTTTCGGCTTTTCCCGGTTAGGGTCGCCATTGCGGAACACCGGTCCGCTAATGATTGGCAGTAGATTTTTACGTGCTGGCTTGCTGGGCCTAACGCACAACCTTCAACAAAGGAACACCCACTCACGCATGTCACCACACAGAAGACGCTCTAACTGAGAATCGAACGGGCAACGTCTAACTGTGAGGCGACAACGCTACCGCAGCACCACCACCGCAGTAGTCCTCTTATAGACCAATATCATTGTTAAATACAGACTACAAAATCTTTCTTTCAATACTTATTGATAATCTGCTAAAACAAGTGTTCACTTACTTGATACATAAAAATCAAACCTGTACATGTGGTAGAGTGGAGCAACATTTTTCTTCCAGTTTCAGATAATATAATGTAATTGCTATAATTAACATACTCAGTATATTACAGTTAGGTCCTAACAAAGCACCTGGTATATGCACCCTTAGCAAGTCTAAAAATGAAGAAAGCATATAATTCACTATTGCAAGCAAATTAGCAAAATTGATCAACATAATTCCAGAAAAGCTGCAGCTTAACAGACGCGTGAAAACCATAGGACATTCTCTTAATATTGCCACCAAATGTGGAAGCACTTTAAAACATCCTTTCAAGTCTAATCATAGTATATCAAAAAAAAAAAAAAAAAGCATGAACAATTCTTAATGCAGATGCACCTTGAGTGCAGAAGTGCAGGACTACTTGATCTCAAGTAGGGATACTAAATGATGCTCAAAAAATGTTCCTGTGCTGGCCAAACAACCAACAGATAACTATTCACCAGTTTTCTTAAGGATATGCCTAGTGCTGCATTTAAACATATGATTTAATGTGTATTGTAGTACTTGTGTTCTTAATCTCATGTTTTAATGACAGTGCCATTCGTCCATTGGCAACTTGTAGTTAAGTTGAAAGTAATCTTGCGCATGTTAACGTAATTCAGTAATCATCTATCAGATTGTTTATGATACAAGACCGTATCATTTGCCTTCATTATATGATAGCTAAACCACTTCACTAGAAGCATTTGTTGTACTAATTTCCAGACTGTACCTTTCTAGTTTAAGAGTAGAAGTGGGTGCAGCTTCTGTCTACAGCTGAAGTTGCAGTGAAATTTATGAAAAAGCTTTGCAATGTATTCATCCAATGTGTCATAAAAATCTGGTTAAAGTTATTAATTGCTGAGTAGTCAGAGTAAATGGAGCATGTGTTTCTTTTTCATATTATATTTTACATCAGATAACTGAAAATACGTTTGGAGTTTTGCAGCTTGTTGACAAAGTTTCAGTCTTGGAAAATCTAAATTTCTATGCCTTGGTCCCAGACAGGGAGTGTGAATTTTTTGCGGGGCCTTTATAGGGATAACTGTAAACAAAATAAATTATTTTTGTACTTTGGAATAAATACTTAAGATGATTAATTGTGATATTCAGGTCTGGAAAAAATGTGGTTGCTAGAACATTTTATTTTCACCGTGCCTTTGTTCCTCGGATAACAGCAGCAAGATTCAGTTGTTAACATCTGTATATACTTTTTTTTTGGTAATCCAGAGAAATTCTTTACCTTTTTCATGCTGTCTGCCATGTGGCCTTTAATCATCATCATCATCATCAACCCAATCTTCCTCATTTTTACATGAGCTTTAGGTGCCAGCTGTTGCTACTTCTTTTATTTTGGAAGTGGTCATAGAGGTGTTATATATCACCTGTTACTCTTGGGCAGAAGTGGGAGGAAGTAGTAGCTCTTAAAAAGGTGTCGATTCCATCAGTTTTGGCCACACATCGCTATAGTAAACAAGTAGATAAGCTTGCGAAAGGAAAAAAAAAGGAAATTCCGTCAAGGTTGCCATTCAAATGAATATTGTGGGTGGATAACAAATCTACTGTTTCAGAGCACAGTAATGAGAATTCTTTTGGGACAGTGGACCATCATGCATGTCATGCAGGCAATACATACAAATACCTTTTCCTACAGTTCCCTTTTAATTTTTTTAGTTTAAAAAAGTAGTAGTAACATCATCAGCAGTTGCAGCTCTTTTAATATACTGGATTTTCTTTTAAACTTTGCATAATACAAATGTGTTTGCGGGGGTATTTGCACTGTTTGTACCTGCAATTTGTGCGCCTTCAGGTTTCTTGACAGCAGAAATGTGAATTATATTAGCTTGTGTTTCTTAACCTGTATGCTAATGCCTGTTACTGATTTGTTGATTAGAATGCATTCCTGAACATCTTAGTACAAGCCACTGATGTACTGCATGTTGCTATGTTTCTAAATGTTTCTAGAACTGGTAGCATTAACAAGACATGTTGTCTTAAGTGTGCGTCTACAAAGATTTCTTAATCTCTTTTCCATTAGACAACTTGAGTGTGCAGTGTGACATGATAAAGGTTTCTTCCTACATTATACAACCTCATGAAAAGTATGATCTTACAAGTGGAATAAAATGTTCCACAAAGTAAATGGCAGATCCATGGGTGTTAGTCTGATTAACTGTCTCCTGTTGATTTAATTAAGTTTAACCATGGAGTATTTCTTCACCTATGTTAAATCTATGGATACTTCATGCTTTTAACTAAAGTAGGCCTAATTTCAATTGTATCTTAATTATCTTGAATGTTTGTGCTTCACACTTTGTAGTTTTAAAAGTGCTTGTTTCAACCTGTACTCTGAAAAAGAACAGGATTCTAAATGGTAGATTAAATACAGTACTTTGGCTCCTTTGTTGTTTATTTAAATGCAGTGGCTATGATAGTCAGAGACCATGATGGCCTGAGAGATATAATTTGTTTGTTTGAGGCCTCAGTCCATTTAGGTAAACATCAGAGTCAGTGTTAGGCTGCAAAAGGTCCTCACCAGATCAGATGCCCTTGAGCCTAGGGTAGTCTTCGAATTCTAGAGAAGTATTTTTGTTCTCTGTTTGATATTTCTCTTTGCATTTTTTAATCAGGATGTCTGGTTTTGACTTGGCTGATGCCATGGTGTCTAGAGAATGTGCACTTTTTTTTTCAAATTCACACAGTCATGTGGAGATTTGGCTCTCTACTTGATGGTCTTATGTTGAACCTAGCAAAAGATGGACAGGAAACAACGTCATGATCCGTAGCTAAACAGAACAATCACTGACTGTGAACTTTTTTGAAATCTGTCCTTGACACTCAAACTCCTTATCTACAAATGAGAGAAACACAATGTAAAATTAGATATTTCCCAAATGAGGTGCTTATCTGTATTCTGACAGCCAGCCTGAACTGACAGACCAGTAGCTCTCAGAGCTTGCATCAACTCACGAGCGTCTTGTGCTGTAGCAGGAAGGAACAGTAGAGGGCATAGATAGGCATCCCTGTTACACCGCAGATATGTTGTCATCCAGGTGGGAGGGTGTCCATCCTCTGAGGAGAGGGGGAAGGGTGAAAAGCTCTGAAATTCAGCCTGAATGCCAGGCTTTCTACAGCAGAAGTCCCAAGTGTTATTGTTGCTGCAGCAGTGCCCATATTCAAACATCTAAAACTGTGGCACGTTTCTAACTCAGCTGTACTTTAAATGACACAATAGATTAACTGTAAATGAATGTAGAAACTGAGAGCGTGCGTGCAGATATGTCAAGCACTGATTGCTGTGACTTCAGCAGCTGTTGACATGACTTGTGTTAAGCAAAAGTCTAAAATGAAAAATGAACCAGTGGCTAGGCTCAGCTGTACCACTCTTTCAAATCTGCATCCCATAAGCAACACATCTGTTTGTCAGAAGTTTGTTTCTGTGTGAGAATTAATTTCTGTCCTAAGACAGTGCACCTGTTACAGGAGGTATTTATTGCAGTCATTCGGCTTGAACTCTTGAGAGTTAGTGCTGGACATTTTAATACTGTATTTTCAAAATCATTTATTCAGTGAGGAGACAATGAAACAGAATTGTTCCTTGTACCTTTAGGTCTTCTGTGTGATAAGATTCACATTTGCCCAGCAAAAAGCTGCATTATTGATTTTTTTTCTCTTTTCAGAAGGCCTCCCACTACCTCTTTCTTCAGTTGTCAGGCTTTGCACAGTAAGATTTACAAGAGAGATAGAATTACACTTGTGCTGTTGAAATGCTTGTTTCCCCTCTCAGCTAATGAAGACTCCAGTAAACTAAAAAAAAATGCAGCAATTGAACATTACGCTTTTGGCAAGTCATTCAGCCTTTTAAGCTTCAGTTATTATTTTTTCACTTTTCTGGGATGTGTGACACAGCAAAACAAAGCAGAAGTGGCAACAGGTCTGTGGATCTCTTATTTGGTGACACGTTTAAATGTTATCTTTTGGGATAAGTTCATGTTATTCTGCAATTGTATGTATACTGATGTTTAAGCCAGATGGCAAAGCACTTCTACAAGCATGTTTTTAAATGAACAGCCATGACTTTTTTTCACCACAACAGTCTATAAATTATTAAGTGTTAAACTGATAAATGCATCTGAATAAATTCAATATGGTTCATGTGGTACTACCCTGATTATAAAGTACAACATTGACT
Organism: Protopterus annectens; assembly: GCF_019279795.1. Lineage (NCBI taxonomy): Eukaryota > Metazoa > Chordata > Ceratodontiformes > Protopteridae > Protopterus > Protopterus annectens. The sequence continues at coordinate 796,242,142 of NC_056736.1, read as the reverse complement.
CAGTTAAATAGAATGAGTTTGCTTTATAGTGTCCTATCTAGATTATTGCACACTGCTTCCAGACAGGGAAGGTCATTCACTCTGCTTCGTTGTTAACATTACCACATTAATTATCTAGACACTGCTTGAAATAGGCTGCCTTTGTTCTGATGTTAGCATTAAGATGCCCATGGTGATGTTTTCACTGTTTTTTTTTACAGAGATCCAGCAATTACTGGTGTAGATTAGTTTCAGTAGCATCCATGTGGAGCTGTT
>NC_056736.1:795503746-795551387 GCF_019279795.1 Protopterus annectens | reverse complement strand
ATGTAAAGCATCCTTTGTTTAATGGCCTCATGTAGCATCCCTTGTGGTGTCTGTGCTGTGTACCTTGTGTCCCACTGCTGGACGCACAGATTCTACAAGCGTTAGTATGCTCAGCAAGACATCACTACATAAATACCTTTCCCCACTTTATGCATTGCGGACACGTTTAATTAATGCAAACCAGGCTATACATATAGTAAAACTAATTAATACAGATCATGCTATACATAACCTTACATATCGGGCATTCTACATACCTTGTTGTCGTTACAGCGTTTCGTTTCTATCTCTCTCACAGTGTTTCAACTGTTATTCGGTATGAGCATACGGTTTGAATGTGTGGCAAGTCATCCTTATATACGTCGATACCTGAAACATGTGGATTCTTCCCACCAATTGGTGTTCCTGAGTGACTAATTACTTGCATATCAGCTGTGCAGATACTCCATTCGCCAATTACGCGGTGACAGTGGGGTATAATTGGATTCTCCACTTGGGCATTGCCTATTTGCCCTAACTTCGGGGAGACGGTCTATATTGTGTTTTGTTATGAGTAACTGCAACTGCTATGCATGGAGACAAGAATAGTTTGGATTCATGTCCTCCGTGGATTGTGTGTGACAGGTAGAGTATTTGGTTCAACATGTGGGTGTACCTGTCATCCCAACGTCTGATAACGGAGTATTGCAATCAAAACCTGCAACATGGCTGTTTGTTCCATTACACAACGCCTGCAATTTTGCATGTCACCTTTAATTGTGTCTCTCACACGGTATGCTGAGGGTTCTGCAGATGTAATTGACTGGCTGGATGTTTGTGCTGCTATTATAGTTTGTATTGCTTTAGTTTCTAGTGTGGGGGATGTCGGTGGTTGTACGTAACATATACGGTTTGTGGGCCTTGCATTTCTACATAATCCGTATATATTTGGGTGGGCTCCGTCCCTAATTAGAGAGCTAACAGTTAGTAGACTTATGTTACGGGATTGTATGTTGGGCCATTGTTAATTGGTTTCTATATCGTCTGCAGGTGAGCTTGCTACTTGTATACCTCCGTAATTGCAGTGATATATCAGGGGATATGTGTAGGTGACAGCTATCCCTTGTATTTCTGTCCCAGATATTTGCAGTCATTGTGGTTGTGTTGTTAAAAGAGCCTGTTTGCCATGGGTTGCCACCTTATCATATGGTCATTGTTGGACACTTGCAGGACACAAAGCGGTGTTTACAGGCCAACACGTAGTCACGGTCAGTACACAGGTAGCACATACTTTTATCCTCACTGCATACCTATTGTTGTGTGACTTTGGATACTTATCATATTGCATGTAACATTTAAGTTTCTTACATACAGGCATAACTATTAAATACGACTGTTACATTATATATGGGACATATTTATGTCCTACCATCTCGGACATTTGCCCTTTGTACTGTTTTATGTCAGGACACACCTGCCCAGGGTGGGGATGTCCCTCCTACTGTGGTACAGGTGGTAACCATATGCCTATGGCTAGCTATACCCACACCTACCATACTGATCTGCCTCTGACTTGGCACCAACATACACATGTTGCGGACACACACACACACATTACAGTCACACAGAAATGCACATGGCACCCTCAACGCACACTTACACAGACTACAGCACTCACAGACACAGTTGAACACAGTACCTACGTGGACCGTGACACCATCAGTGGTGACTAACCATCCCTTCATATCATCATACTATTACTCGCGGATGTACTGTTCCGGTACTTTGTTCTATCAGTCTTTCAGCCTCGTGGTTACGCATGTCAATATGTTACACATTCCATGGTTGGCGGTATCCTATTTATTTGTACCTCCAAGATGTTATGAATGTCGTTGAACTATCTATCATATTTCCAGATATCGCTGAATCCATCTATATCACCATATATCCCTCTATTGCCCTTTCTATCTGTATTATATATATGCATATGTGTACATATATATATATATATATATCTATATATATATATATATATATATATATATATATATATGGTGGGGAACGTGACAGGCACACAGCACCACCATATGCTGTAAGACTCATGTACTGTTCAGGTGTTGGCATTCCATGTTCCACTGGCTGTTGTGTTTACAATGTTTGAGGGCTGCCTATGTAGGAGTCACACATTGGGCCACCTAAACATTACAATTTACAGGTGGTCATGTTTGTGTGCCATCCATTTTACTGTGTATGCAGGTGGAGAGGTGTTAGTCCGTAGGGGCCTACATAGTCAGAGTATGTGCTATACGTTCCCTCTTTGCCAAGGTGTAGGCATATTGGGCACACCTCCGTCTGCTTACTGGGGCTAGCACAGTGTGTTCATGGTCTGAATCCCTCTGTGCCTGTACTGGCCTTGGCAATTGCAGTGCATTATGAGGGCCTTCACCATTTTGTCCCTGCTGCAGCTGCTTCCGCAGGATCATATTATGTAGCATGGCACATACTATGACGATGTGGTCACACGTGCCTGGAGAGTACTGCAAGGCTCCACCAGATGTATCCAAGCACCAGAACCGTGATTTCAGCATCCTGAACACACGTTCTATGATGATTCTGGTTTGTGCGTGTGCCTCATTACGGCATTCTTGCATGGGTGTGTGTGTATTTCTGATGGGAGTCATCATCCACGGCTCCAGTGCATAGCCAGCATCCCCCATGAGATGGCCATGTGGGATGTCCCCCCTGACAAATGCCTGATACAGCTGTGAGGCATGCCAGATATGGGAGTCATGGTAGCTTCCAGGGCTGCCAGCACACACATCCATGATAATGCCCTGGGCATTGCACACAACCTGGCAGTTGATGGAGTGGAATCCCTTGTGGTTTATGTAGTGCATACCCTGCTCACCGGGTGGTGACTTGATTTGTATGTGCGTGCAGTCTATCGCACCCAGTACCTCTGGGTATTGTGCCACACGGTGGAAGTGATGCATATTGCTGGCCAACTCCTCCTGAGTTCTGGGGAAGTATATCTGCTCATTGGCATGTGGTAACATGGCATCCAGGATCTGGTGTAGTACCCTGGATGCTGATGCCTGTGAGATGCCCATTATATCTCCAGTTCGCCTTTGAAAGGTACTTGTGGCCAGTATTTGCAGGCTTACACATACCTTTGTGTCCACTGGTATGGGTTCCCCTCTGTTGTTTCTGGTTCTCAGGCATGGCCGGCACAGCTCCACTATTTGCTGTAAGATGTCCCTGTCCACCCTGTAATGCTCTACTATCTCCAGGTCATGTAGCCCCTGGTAGGTTACCCTTGGTCTGAACACTCTCCTTCTCCTCTGAGGCCTGCGGTGGTTGTCGGCATCATCCTCCACAACACCGTCAGTCTCTAACACATGCTGATGAATCACAGCTATGGCATCTCCCAACATGTACATTTTAAAAGTTCCCCGTGTGTTTACACCTATGGTGCGGTGTTTGGGAATACACAGGTGTGTGTTGGGTGCTTACACACTTTATACTATAGTGCTGTGAACACCAATGATGTCATAGGGTGTGTATGTACGTTCGTAGCTACAGGTTATGTTATGTGTTTTACTGCCGGAACTACTATTGTGGTGCCTTTAGTGTTGAATTACATTTGCCTGCCATGGATTACCTCTTGACCTTCCCTTTACATTTCTGCGCATTGCACCTACCATTTTCTGGCGTGCATCCTGCAGCCTACTTTCATTTGTACTTTACTGGACCTGGCATGTCTTGCGTTATGTGTGCTACTGCCGGTCTGCTGTCGGTTTGCTTTGCTCTGCTGTGTCAGGTCTCCTATCTTTGCAATCCAATACCTCCCCTCCTTTCTTTGCATTTACATGCCTCCCCTATCCTGTTTTGCAGGTTTCTGCAAGCGGACTTGTTAGCTGCCGTCGATTGGCCTTCATGGGTTGATTGGTGTTGATTGCTCATTACTACTCCAATTACCCTACTTCCGCATTTCCTTTTCTTCCCCTGACCTTCCTGTTTCTGCTATTGTTTGTGGCGTGTGCGTCTGATTACTGGGTTTCGGGCACGTTTACATCCTCATACACATGCGCTTTTGCTCACCATGTGTGCTCTCAGCTAAACGATTCCTCCCCACCCCTATCCTGCAGCTTTGCTTAGCAACGGACAGGCCCGATTTGCAATGCTCCAATGTGCTTAGTGCTACAGTGGCACACCCCTCTGCTGATGTCATGTATCTCCTCTGAGCCACTTCTCGGTGTTATACCGCTGTGCCGTATGGTACAACCTTCCTCCGGCGGGACATTTGCGATTCAGTATTATCTGCCTCATTTGCATGGCATTGACTACTAATTCATAGTTACCGCGCCGAACACTATCGCAAGCCCTTAGCAACCCTTTCACCTTGGTTGTGGTGTTCCATGCCTACCATTGTGTGTTATGCTGTAAACCTGATTTCTATTACGTTGCGATTTTATGACATTTTTATATTATTTCTTTATGTTACAGCTTCCGCACACATGCCCTGCGGTTCTGCTGTGCGTTACTGTGGACATGACATTAAATGTTGGTATTTACATGTTGTGCATCTTTTCTTATGCCATTGGCTGTGTATTTCACCATTGGCATATGTTCACGTTGTGATACCTGGGTCTGGCCCTCTTCCATAGCTTCAATGTTCTGTTTGGGAAAATGTAAACTGTGTTTTTTGGTTTACATTTCTGTGGGCTTACGCTACGCCTGCACCACTTCATGAACCGCTATATGCCTTCATTTGCATGGTGCAACACTGAACATGGGGTGATTTGCATACCTACGCCTGGGGCTGCGCAGATCTGGCGTACGCCGGGAATGCATGTGGAATTGGATCTTACCTGAATCGCTCGGCGGCCATATTTGGCATTATAACACCTACGCTATGCGTTCGCCTGGCACAAGCTTCATGAATCCGGGGGCAAGTCTTGTTTCATCATTAACATTTTTCATTTTCATACTATTAGATACATGAGTATATGGATCAGTACCTTATAATAATGACCTCTTTCCAAAAGTTATGTATCAGTATTTTTATATGTACATGAAAATCATTTTTTTTTTTTGGTATTAAGATGTCTAGTGCTAATAGATTCACTCTTTGGTAATGCTCTAAGTAAATGTGGAGGTCACTTGCTAGTAGCATATAACAAAGTATTAGTGCTAGTTGGTTTAATATAATTTAACTTCTTACATTCAGTAAGGGATATATTTACACATCTAATTTGTATACCAGCATTAAACTGTACAAACAATATATAGATGACTTGTGTTTTATTGTTCATGGTTATATATGTATTTTTGATGATTTTTTACAATATAGCTAGGGTATAACTATTCCTGGCTCTCAAAGTCTACTCTTCAATTTTTCCCTTGGAACTAGACAAACTTTCAACTTAAGCACTCAAACCATTCACTTCTCAGCCTGGCACTTGCTCAAAACTCATAGCAAGCACTAATAAACCTAAGCACTAGACCCCCCCTATACTGTGGAGAAGGACAAGGCTCTCTATTTGACCTTAATAGCCAGTCAGTAAAACAGTTCACTGTACCTATACAGGCATATCCAAAGGGCAGTTTCAGGTGTACTCTCCAGTCCAACTGGTGAATCTGGGCATTTTAAGGCAATGTTATAACTGCCTCATGTACACAAACAACCCTCTTCTCCTATCACCAAATATTAATACATGCGAGAGATTCAATTATACAGCCAAACTGGAGGCTAAGTTCTCTCAACCCAAGACTGGACCAGACAGTCAAGAGGAGAAGGGAACTACTTGCATCACACCACCAGTCTCACATAGATCTATGAAGCCAGCACTGGCAAAAACACACACATAAATACACGAAAACATACTCGGAGGCTCTAAATAAAAATCTGCAAAAGTAAAGGAGACCTCCAAAGCAGACACCAAAGCAACCTCCACCCCCCCAACGCAAACCATGAAACACATACTTCACAAAACCAGTGTGCCATGCAATCACAGCCCTTAAGGAAAAATAACATACTCAACACACTAGTAATAGGTGACGCTATAGTCAGGCACTCTGACGTCCCACTCACTAGGCTGAATAAGAAGAAGGTTACTGTTAGCTGCCTATCAGGTGCCAGGATCCACCACATAACACAAGCACTCAGGTAACTCCAGAACAAGTACAAATATGACTCTGTCATTGTCCATGTTGGTGTGAACTGCACCTCCCTGGACTACATAAAAAGAAACATGGAAGAGCTCTCTGATCATGTAGCCCAGGCCGGTATGACCCTGATCTTGAGTAGCATCCTGCCCTAACCAAGAATGATACCACGGTATAAAGAAAAAATTATCAATTTCAACAATTAGCTAAGCTTCTGGTGTCATTGAAAGGGGATCCAGTGTCTGTCAGCCTGGGATGACATGCTCGACAAGCCACGCTGCTTTGCTAGTGATGGCTTGCACCTGTCACCCTTAGGATTTTGAATACTGGCCAAGGCTCTTGCCACCCCCATAGTGCCTTTTTTAGGCAAGGCTCAAAAGACAAACCCACCACCGTAAATATCACAAGTAACAAAAAACTGAGGGTAATGCTGCTCAATGCCAGAAGTCTAAACCTCAAAATGCACGCACTCGAGGCACTCCTCAGTATGGAGAAAATCGATATATGTGCAGTAACAGAAACATGGTTTAAGGCTCCAGAGAACACCCCAGCACTACCAGGCTACAACTCATACCATACATTTCGCCACAAAACCCAGATCGAAATACAAAAGGTGGGGGCATATCAATATTCATCAAGGATACCCACACCTCCAGGTTAGTGGCACAGCACGATGCTTCAGAGATCATCCACGTGCAACTAGCAATGGGCAAAATGGCAATTGAAATTGTAGCTTGCTACAGATCACCCACCATGTCCCAGGACCCCCATTCCGCATTTCTGGAAACAGTGGGAAAAATAAAGGTCCTACCAAACACCCTGATATTGGGTGATTTCAATTACCTAAACATTAACTGGGAGAACTACTCAAGTACTAACTCCCTTGCCCAACATTTCCTAGAATTTATAAACTCAAACACCATGGATCAACTGGTCAACACCCCCACCAGCAGTGACAACATATTGGACCTGGTCATCACCAACATGGGTGACCGGTGTTCCACACTGGAGGTCAAACCCTCACTGGTTAGATCTGACCATAAACTAATCACTCTGGATATCCACATTCCACCCCCACCCCCAGTCAAAGATACCACTGTGAAATTTTTTTTCAAAAGCAAACTTCACGTCACTTAAGACCGAGGTGGAAATTTTCAAAGCTTCAGTGCTAAAGGATAACACTGCCCAAGCTGCAAAATCCTTTACTAATGCACTCTATGGGAACCTACAAGAATGCATGGATCATGCTATCCCAAGCAAAACCAAGACTTACTCCTCCAAGAAAAGGAAACCAGTCTGGTGGACCCCTGCTATAAACAAGCTATACAATAGAAGGAGGAAACTAGCACATAAAAGAGTAAAATTCCAAGAAGAGAAGACATCCCTGATCAGTAACAGCAAGAAACTATGATCCCTCATAAAATCATCCAAGGCTAGCTTCAAAAGAAAAATTGCCAAGGACTCCAAAGATAACCACAAGGCATTCTTTAGCTATGTCAAGAATATAAGTGGCAATTCTCAGATCTGCTCAGAGTTGGTGCAGAATGGCACAAAATATACTGAACCGACCGATATTGTCAACATCCTGACAGACAGGTTCAGTGTAAACTTCACCCCCCCCCCTCACCCCCAAAAGGGCCCATAACCATATCAGAAGAATGTAGTTCCCCTGAAATCACAAACACTCAGGTTGAAACAGCCCTCTCCAAAGCCAAAAACACAGCATCAATGGGACTGGATGGTGTCCCAGGCTACATCCTACATGAGCTCAAAGATGAACTAACTCCTTACCTAAACACACTGTTCAAACTCAGCCTCTTCACAGGCTACGTGCCCATAGAGTGGTGCACAGCAATGGTTATTCCGCTCCACAAAGGTGGATCCACAACAGACCCTGGGAACTATCACACTATAAGCCTGACTAGCTTGGTCTGCAAGACTATGGAGCGCATCATCATGGATCTCATTAACAAAGACATTAGGAACCTCCAAACTCTGGACCTTACCCAGTTCGGCTTTGTTAAGGGCAGATCATGTCTCCTAAATCTGGTGGAATTCTTTGAGACAGTTACCAAGACTATAGACGAGGAAAAGGTGGTCCACACAGCCTACCTAGAACTTGCAAAGGCCTTCAACACCATTCCCCATTCTGATATTATAGCCAAGCTCACCAGCCTGAACATAACCCCCTACATCATGAGATGGGTTGCCAACTGGCTCATGGACAGAACCCACATGGTTAGAGTTGCAGGAGCTAGATCTGACTCTAAACTGGTTACAAGTGGCGTTCCCCTGGGCTCAGTCCTAGGACCTCTCCTGTTTGGCATATACTTCTCAGAGGTACAGGCAAGCACAGGAGATCTATGGCTGACCAAGTTCACAGATTACTGCAAACTAGGGGCTAAAATTGACTCTCCGGCTGACACAGACATCCTCTAAAGGGGTCTCACTGACACAGATACCTGATGTCAAAACCATGGGCTCAAGCTAAATGCCAAAAAGTGCATAGTCATCCCCTTTGCAAAAAACAAAGTACCCACAAACTACCACATAGGTGGTAGCCCCTAAATATGGAAGATGTAATAAGGGATCTGGGGACCCAAGTAGATAGTAATCTCTCCTCTGATAATCACATTGCCAAAGTGGTTAGAAAATCCTTCTATGTGGCCCACCTAATCACAAAAGGGTTTGCATCCAGATCAAAATAGGTCATTGCGCCCCTCTACGAATCACTCATCAGACCCATCATAGAGTACAATGCCCCATTTGGGATGTACCTTACAAGACACCTGCAACAGCTGGAAAGACCACAGAAGTACCTCACCAAGAGGATCACTGGCTTCAAACAGATGCCTTATGCAGCACGACTGAAGAAACACCAGCTGTATTCAGTTGCATACTGCCTACTCAGAGGTGATCTATGCCTGACATGCAAGGCCTTGTCTAACCCAGAATTGATGGACATGCTCCACCTAAAGAAAACCATATCCCCTCGAGCCACATGCTCTAGAGATCTAAATCTCACCACAACAATAAATAGGACATGCTGGAGGGATGGATTCCTGTCCCAGAGACTTCCCATGCTCTGGAATAAGATTCCAATCTATATTAGGCAGAGCTCCTCGCTAACACTCTTCAAGAGAAATCTTGATAAGTGGATGGGAAATAGAAAGTTTACCCCGGGGATCACTTCAATGGCTCTGCTGGACAGAGGCACAGGGAACTAATCTAAGGGGGCGACGAAAGCCAAAACAATTCTGGCTAGGCTTATAAATGCCTTCAGGCAGATAGCCTAGTACCTACCTATGAACCTATAAAACATTAGCAATAGCTTTTTAGTTTTAATAAGCAGGAAGTTGCATTTTTAGATGTGTAGATAAAGGTGAGATGGGTAAACTGTTCACATCAATGCAGTCAGACATCTGTTACTATATTATACTTATTCACAGTTATGAATTGGGAATACTTTACAATACTCCTGGCATCAATTAAGTGTATGTTCTGTAGTCTTTGGAGGAAAAGGTCATAGATGCTTTTGATTGCTTATATATTTTTTTCTGTTGATGTATTTAGTAGTAAAGGAAATACCAGTCCAAATTCTCTGTGTAGTTCATGCCATCTTAGCATTTTGAGAATGATGGATGCCTATATAAGTAGAGCATTTTGTATGAAAAACTATGTATTGCGTTTAGATTGAGGTTCACAGGTCTGGCTAACTAGTTTTACCCACTCACTGGTAATGAATCTAGAAATGTTATTGTAGGTCATATACAGTGAGAAGGTATTTATACATATATATATATATATATATATATATATATATATATATATATATACATATATATATATATATATATATATATATATATATATATATTTATATATACACACACACACACACATATATATATATATATATATATATATATATATATATATATATATATATATATATATATATATATATAGATATAGATATATATATATGGGTCTACCTGAAAACACCGACATGCAAAAACACTGACAACGAAATCACCGACACCACATAACCGAAAGTTCAAAAACACGAAACTTCACACGCCCGACAAACCACAATCCTGACAGTCAACAAACAAAACAAATCCCCTGTCCAAAAAGCACACACACAACACAAGCACACCAAAAACCTTACAAACCTACACAAAACCTTACAAACACAACTATCTATGCACTAACCTTAACCTAAACACTAACCCTAAGGTCCGTCACTATCGCACACTCACCTAACCCATGCCCTAACCCTAACTCACTTAACCCGCCCCAACCCTAAAGTCTGTCACTATCGCACACTCACCTGACCCGTGCCCTAACTCTAACTCACTTAATCTGCCCCTAACCCTAAAGTTCGTCACTATCGCACACTTATCTTGCTTGCACCCTAACCCTAAAGTCAGTCACTATTGCACACTTACCTTACCCGCACCCTAACCCTGCTGTCCGTCACTACCGCATACTTACACACTAGCACTCGTTTGACATGTCGGTGTTGTCAGCATCAGGATTTTCAACTGTCGGTCATCTCCATTGTCGATCTTCCGGTGTCGGTGTTCTCGTCATCGGCATTTCCAGCTTTCGGCATTATCAGGTAGACCTATATATATATATATATATATATATATATATATATATATATATATATGTATGTATATACACATACATACATACATAGATATATATGTACATTAAATATACATAGTTTGGAATCAACAGATGTTTAGATATAAGGAACACAGAGGCAACCATTCTGTAATCAAGATTTAGACATACCGTGGAATTCAATAAACTCCATGTAGGCTCGGGGCGAAGCCTGCACAGAGTTTACATGTGTACACCGTGGTGAGCAGCAAGCAGCAGAGCTCACCACCGCATAATGCACATTCATGCCACCTGCTGGGTCGAAGCAAGGTTTTGTGGCTGGAAACAGTGCTGCCAGCCAGAAAACCATGTAAGGCAAACACAGATAACAATCCTGTTTAAGGCAGAGCTCCTATGGTCAATGGTTTTGTGCGGATTGCTGCAGAGATCACCGGGGCTTCACAAATGGCTCTCAGTCACTAAGTTCATCATATCTGCACAAAGGCCAACATAATGTGAGGACAACTAAAGAAACAAAATACTCAAACAAACCAATAAATAAAACAATAACTGGCAGGTGAAATCATCACAATAAGCAGGAAACATGAAGGTTAATACAAAGATTTTACATTAACCTTTGTGTTTCCTGCTTGTTGTGAGGATTTCACCTCTCAGTTATAATGTGGGGACAATTAACCAGAAATAGGGGCATATTTGACATAGACCTCTCGCAGAAATATGGTAGAATGAAACTCAAACATACCTCTCAACCTCTTAGAGCAAGAGATCTGTACAAATCCATAAATAATGGGAGGGGTAAAGGCCCACAAATTGGGACAGATTTTAATATTTCTCTTACAAACTTAGAAAGTTATTAGAATGATAGATTTTACAGTAGTATGAATTTTCTGAAGAGCATGAAGTTTGAACCTGAAATGACTCATTATTTTCTGACTTCAAACCGCAATAACATGCCAGTGATTTGCTAGAAAACCAACATATTATGAGGAAAAGATCAAAAAATATGAGATAAAAATTAGACATTCTGCAAAAATCAGGACAGTTGAGAGGTATGAACTGAAATGTATGTAATACTGGGTCACATCAATCCTGAGATCATCCCAGTGATATGGCAGAAAACATCAGATTTGATAAGGAACACATCTGGACATCCCAGGAATATCTGGACAGTTGAAAGGTATGAATATGAAGTTTTTGGTCCAAACACAGTACAGGGCAGTGTATCTACAATGCAGGGCATTGTAATATCCCATTTTTGGCATTCTGTATTGAAGTTGTGTAAATGATCTGTAATGGTACATGGACTGCCATGTAAAATGAACACTCAGAGGAAGTGTGTGTATTGAACAGGGAAACACAGAAGAATTGTAGGAATGAATACAGGTAAAGAGGAGAAGTGAAACAACCTAATGTACAGCAGATGAGGTCATGTCAATGGAAGATGGTTGTTGCGGCAACATATCTATATGGTACAGTATGGAGAGTACAGTGAAAATGTGCTTTATGTGACTGTCAGACAAGGTGACACAACAATGGGGAGGATGTCTGTGTGAGTTAGGCATCTATACATGAATAATGCAGAGGTCATCTATCAGGGATCTGACATACAATGGGGTAGGATGCATATTGGGAAGCTGTGTGAACTGATATGCCTGAATACAAGTTTACTCTCAGCAGAGGTCTTCAGCAAGGTGGCCACTGATCAAAGATCATGGAAATCATTACAAGAACCAATCATAATTATGGACAATATCAGAATAATACCACCAGTAATCCCATGCCTCTGACATAAAATATGTGATTTGAAGTGAGATGAGCAAACACACACACACACACACACACACACACACACACACACACACACACACACACACACACGCACGCACGCACACACACACACACACACACACACACACACACACACTCGAACAACTATTATGATACATCCACAGTCTATGAGGGTAACCATGCACACTGTCCTGGCCCTGTAATATCTGCAAGAGGTGTTGGGGGGGCACTGCTATACCTATATACGATAATAGGGGCAATACAGGCTAGTTGCCTTGTGTACATGGCAGATAGATAGATTGCACAATCCACACTGTAATGAATGATATACATGTCATCAATGCTGTCAAACACCTAGCAGAACAGGTAGCACAAATGCATCAGGTGTAACAATTTGATTGTTGTTCTGCACCATCAGATAGTCATGTATATTCCACAAAAAGAATACCTAGGTATGGTCAATAAGCTGTGTGACAGCTCACTGTGACAAAGGTGGTACACTTTAGTTACACATCAATGGAAGATGTGTAGGGATTGTACATGAAGAAGGGTGCATTTTACTCAGTTATTTGGTGTGGTGAAGGCTGGGAACTATGAAGATATTATGGCCTCTGTTGTGAATGTCCTTCACATACCCAGGACTTGTGTTACATTAAAGGGAGTAGTAAGCACTGTGACCACATGCTGGTGGACATTCCACTTACCGTGTACCCCAAGACATGGGCCACATACCTATTCATCTGATTATAGGGTGTAATGTCCACATTATACTTGTATGTTTATTTTCATGACTTAACAAGTCTCACATGTTTTCTTGTTATTGTAGGTGTTATCATGGCTGTGGCAGCAATTTTTCATATGTGCTGATACTGTCTGTATTACACTAATATCACAGTTGGAGTCAATGATTACCCACAATAAGTAGGCCTTCAGGCAGATGTGTGGACACAGGATGTGTATGTCATCTGTGATGTCCATAATTTAAATAATGGACAGGAAAGGGACTAGCAGATGGCCTTGATGTACAGACCTTATCACTGGAACTGAGATATAGGTCACGTCACACATTTCAACATAGTAAGATGCCACTTATGTGATACACTGATCTACCCACTTGGTGATATAGCTGTTAAGGCCATATATGACAGTGTTGATTGAGTACCTCAGTGTGGACTTGTGTTAAATGCTTTGACCTGATCAAGTTCCACAAGATGATATTGTTGTCATAATGCAAGCCCTCGATGACCTCTTGAGGACATCTATCAGATGTAATAGACATGATTTGGCATTAACAACTCACACAGGTCTGTTGCACACAGCTGAAATATTGCTAGTGTCTATTCAGAAGAAGTCCGTGATGACATGTTGATCTACCTCACAGTTGAGGAGAGTCAGGATGTCTCTATGCATGCATGCATCAGCTGCTGTCCCAACTCAGATAGATGCATGTTGATGTACACCTTTTTATGGGAACATAGCTTATGTGGAGGGTGTTTTGAAGTGCATATTTAACCATATCAGGAAGATGTATGTCTTGAGTCACTCCACAGGTGATGTGTGATGTCACAGCCCAGTGATTCTGTATGATAGGCCTTGATGAAGGTAAGGCAGTGCATACTGCCTATTATGATATCGTCTAGGGTTTTGACACTATCCCCCATGCAGGTATTATTGACAAACCCTCCCAGATGGGGATTAATCCTTACATCACAAGATGGGTAACTGACAGAACACACACTGTGAAAGTTGGTAAATCAACCTGTATCAGTAGAGCTGTCATCACTGGCAAACCCCAGGGATCTGTGCTTGGCCCTACACTGTTTGGACTCTATTTCTCAACTTTAGGCTAAAGTATAGGGCCTTTGGCTTACCAGGTTTCCTGAGTCTTGCATATTGGAGTTCACCAATGATGACAACATAGTACATGAGTCGGTAACACAGACAAATGATTGGTGACAAAGGCACGCAATCTACAAATAAATGCAGAAATGTGTCTTTTTTATGTTGTCCATCTGAAAAGTTCCATGTTAATCATGGCATTGACAACAGTACTGCTATTTAAAACCAAGTGATGCAAGCACTGAGAACACATGTAGATAGCAATCTGAACTTCGACCACCAAGTGTCAAAACTGGTATTGAAAGCCTATGTTCTGCACATCATAAGTCACATTATCATATTCAGATCTTAGGATTGTATGACAGCACTGTACTCAAACCTCATCAGAACACTAATACAGTATAATGTTCTCTTTTACATGTACCTCACTAGACACATGTAGCTGCTGGAGACACCACAGGGCTTTCTTATCAAGAAAACACAAGATCTACAAACCATGCTATGATGTATTTGGATAGATTAAAAGCAGTGTCACTGTAATCTGTCTCAATATGGGGTGAGGTGACATCTGTCTGGCCTCCAAGCCACTCTCTGACCCTGCCATGGTGGAAGTATTGCATGTCCAAAAATCTGATATAGCTGCTGACATCAGCAATGTATATTCATGAGAATATCCTAATAACAGTGTCCTACATGCTGGTGTAAAATGCTCTCTGTAATATCAAGCAAGAGCACATACACACACACACACACACACACACACACACACACACACACACACACACACACACACACACACACACACACACACACACACACACACACACACACACACCTAGTTAACTGCAGTGAGAATAGAACCTTTACCTAAGTATGCAGACTACAGAACTCAGTACTTTACGCAAGCACCATGGTACAAGTCTGACTTAGAGTGTGTAAGATAACACTTTATAGCTGATGACATCAGCAGTGTATGTTGAGGACAATAGGGTAATAACAGTGTTCCACATGCTGGCGTAAAATCAGAACTCAGTCCTTTACTCAAGCGCCACAAATCTGAATTTTATAAGAGGGCAGGTCAACTTATAGTAGATGACATCAGCAGGCCATGTGGGAGGCAAGATGTTGGTTGGCCTGCATGAAATGGATGTGTAGGCATGTACATATCAAAAAAATGCCAGTCCATGGCATTGGAGCAGTAAATGTAGGATGCACACTTCTGCTCTTCTCTCTAGACACACACACACACACACACACACACACACACACACACACACACACACACACAGACACACAAACATACACACACTCAGTTGACTGCAGTGAGAATAGGACCCCTACCTAAGTACACAGACTACAGAACTTTATGCAGGCACCACATCATAAGTCTGACCTTTACAAGAGTGTAGGTCAACTTATAATAGAAGACATCAACAGACCATGTGGGAGAGAAGATGTTGGGAAGCCTGCATTAAATGGATATGTAGGCATGTGCAAGTATCACAATACTGTCAGTCCATGGCATTATAGTAGTAACTGTAGGATACACACTACTGCTCTTCTGTCTAGACACTCCACCCCCCCACACACACACACAGCCAGTTGACTGTAGTGAGAACAGAACCCCTACCTATCTAAGCTACACAGACTACATAACACAGTTTTTTTATGCAAGCACCATGTGGGAGACAAGGTGTTGAGAGGCCTGCATAGGTTCATACCTTCATAGGTTCATAAGAGGTAGGAGTGCAGTCCCCAACTCTGAGAATGTCTGTTCTGTCTGTGAGCCAGTAGGGTATCCATCTAGTAATGTATGGCTTAATTCCCAGATGGGAGATCTTCACTATGAGACATGAATAGGGATTGTGTTAAAGGTCTTGGATAACTCAACATAGGTGGGGTCCTGTTATCTCTCATCCAGGTCTTTGGGGTTAGTATCAAAGTAGTCCACAAGGTTTAATAAGCAAGCTGTACCCTTGATAAAAACAAAGCGGGTTGAGTCAAGTGTGTTGAAGGTCACCTATGTCCCTGTGGAAAAGCTCCATGCTGATTCCTTCCTTAGCCTCGCAGATAAGGCTTTTTAGGCTTAGAGGTCAGTAGTTGCAGTTTTACATGTTACCAGATAGATATGCATTGTATATTACATAACATTTGATATTACTCTCTGTAGTGTAAGTGATATATTTGTGGAAAGAGTAATGAGACACCAGGGTTGCAGTGTTTGGGGGAGTGGTAACACATGGCTGTATTGTAAATATGTGACATATTGTTAAATAGGGCCTTCAGTTTATGTTTCCATATGTAATTTCATATCATAGACAGGAAATGGACCGTAAACAGCAGTAATGCATAACAATATTTACTTTCCCATAGCACAGCAAGCAATGGGTTTGGGCAACAGTTGGCAAAGTATATACGCATATGAGTTACACATGTTTGTATTACACAAATGTGAGCTACATTGCTAAAGTCTGACAGTTAGTATTGTGTCTATGAATCACACCTGCTGCTTAACTGACTGTGGCAGCACATGTTAATACATTAATACTTTTCCTATTAGGCCCAGATGGTACTGGGTTTGAATCCAGGTGTATCTAATACTTTTAAACACTTTTACATAAACATTGTTAAGACAATGACATGAATTCTTTATAGTACATGTGTTGCTGTGTGTTGACATAATGGAGTGGGGTTAAGCAGCATTGTACAGAGGTAACAGCAGCATTTTCCTGCCACTCACAGTTGCTGCACATTGGTGTGCAATGCGCACCTCCATGCAAACATAGGGCACAAAAAGTGAAGAGATCCATTGCTCTTTCAGCGACTTATGTGTGTTGTGTGTGATTCTAATTTTTGACCAGATTAAAGTGGTGAAAATGGAATAGATAGGAAAGTGGTGAAATGGGGACCAAGCAGGGGGAAGAACAAAGGGAAAGCAGGATAGGAATTTGCAGGAGTGAGGTAGGAAAGAATCATAGCTATCCATTTCTTTAACAGTGTAAACTGAAAATATGCGAATCAACTGTGTCAAGAAGACACGTGTGCAAAATGGAGATCTATGCATGGGACATTTTTTTTTTGTAGTACAGGTTTCATTTATTTTTCATTTGAGACAGACAGAGGAATGTTGAGGAAGGGATGTAGATATGTCTGTGTCAGGTAAGTTGTGTAGGTGAGGAAGCAATTACAAACAGACAAGACAGGACAAGTAACAGGGATGGCAAGACAAGAAACAGGGATGGCAATGGACACAAAAGGTTTGGGGTGAGGGTGGGGACAACACAAGCTCACAGCAGTCAAGCTTCAAGATAGTGAGAATCAAGTCCTCACCCATTGGACTGTCATCACTGTCACCATACTCCACAGGTGGCGGGAGATCTTTATATCTCTTCCTCCTCCCACTTCAGAACATGAGGGAGAGCAGACTTCCATCCAGCATAGGCATGCACCACCCTACATACCATCCCTGGCAACTGGCTGTGGGTAATGAAATCACCACCTCTGCCACTGCTCCTGGAGGGTACCACTGGACCAGCCTCTGGAGCAGGACTACCTGAGGATGCAGGTAATGCAGGGGCAGTAAAGGCAGTGCTGCCAGGTTGGCTCCCAGACATGCTGGGAATTGATGCTGTAGCTGGTGGAATGGGTGCAGTCTGATCCACTGGGGTGGCCTACCCTGTTGTGCTGTGTAGCATTTAGTGATGTGGTACACATGGATGACATGGACACATTTTGATGACAATAAAAATAGAAAAAAAAAAAGAAAAGAAAAAAATATTTTTAAAACTAAAATAAAACAACATTGGGTTTGGGAGGGTGGCCTAATGGTTAAGGTGTTTGCCTTACAAACACAAGATGCAGGGTTTGATTCTCACAAGGGATAATTGGCTAGGCTTAAAATGGCTCACAAGAGCAGTTGCTTAGTATGAACCTATGAACCTATGAACATACACACATGAGGTATTTCTACTGTGGTCTGGATTTGATCACTCCACTGAACCTTCAGAATCAGTAAGGATGTCCTATCCCTCTTTGCCACACAAACAGCTTTGCAGCAAGGAACTGAAATCATTCTGCATTCAACCAACTACAACCTCATCTACAGTAAAATGATACCATACAACTGTTATTTGTACATTTATTATTTTTGGATTTAGTGCATGAAGTGATCATGCATCCAGTTATGATTATTGCTTGCAAATATACAGATCTGTGTTATCTCTCTGTGTTTGTTGGTTGTTCTTCTCTTATCTGACCAATAATCTGAGACATGCAGTCTGTAAGCCATTCTATATCATTGCCCTTAAAATGTGCGAGGATATTAAATGTTAATAATGTCATATTAAGTTGCCAACAAATGAAGGGAAGGTTGGATGTTACTAAAGAGAATCTGTGAATTGTGTGTTGCTTACTTACATTTAAAGCCTTGAAAAAAGTACATCTAACACTTTGTAAGTCTAGCCTGACACACCCACTGGATGTAGCACAGTCTGCTTTGCTGCTGTGTTTACCTATTCTCAGCCAGTAATCATTCACATTTGCCAGCCATTATAAACAAATACTGAGGGAGTGTCTGCAATATGTTTACATCAGATACATGGAATCAAGGATTTGGGATTCAGCAATCCTAGTAAGTTCACACCTCATTTGCTCAAGATATGTAAAATCTTGCCTTGCTGTATATTGAATGTTAAACTGTTGTTCTCATATGCTGTACTAATACATTGTATATTGTATATTGTCTTTCTGTCTGGAGCTTTTCTCCTCGGGCGTCCATTGAAAATGGGCTACCTTGGCCCAATGGACTTTCCCGGTTTACAAACTGAAATAAATAAAATAAATAAATAAATAAATCTTCACCAGAAAAGGCAACCATGTAACTAGGG
The DNA here is from genome assembly GCF_019279795.1 of Protopterus annectens. Taxonomy (NCBI): domain Eukaryota; kingdom Metazoa; phylum Chordata; order Ceratodontiformes; family Protopteridae; genus Protopterus; species Protopterus annectens. The sequence goes on along the minus strand of NC_056736.1, from coordinate 795,532,092 downwards.
AAACTGAAGGTGAGCAGACTTGTTTACGTGGTGAAAACAGAGGAAAGGCTATTATATTGGGATATATCTGCACAGAGGATTATTGATTTTCAGAAGGTATGCCTGCATTTTGAAAAGCTGCGTACTGCATATGGTGATGTAATTATGAACAATCTGTTTAATAGTTTTATATATATATTTGAATTAGCAAAGGCTTTTACACTTTTATCTGTATGCATTAGTCTGAAGTATACTGATGGCATGGGCAAGTTTGTCAGGGCATTTAACAGGTATACATGATTGACAATACCTTCATGTGGAATATTCTGTACTAATATATATAATATTATGTATACTAATATAACTTTATTCCGGGCTCAATTTCTACTGTTCATTCATCTCAGCAGAGCTCAAACCAGTTTGATTTAACTTTTTAAGAATCATTTGTAATATTTTTTTACATTCACACTTCATCATGACATTATAAGAAGTAAATTTCACTGATACCACTGTTAACCATCTATCAACTTATTTAGAGAAACAATATAAAAAAAAGTTATAAATAAACAGTACATCCTATATGAAATCTTCTCAAAAAGTGTGTGTCTGTCTTTGTGTGTGTGTGTGTGTGTGTGTGTGTGTGTGTGTGTGTGTGTGTGTGTGTGTGTGTGTGTGTGTGTGTGTGTTTGAGCTGTTATACAAAATCGTAATTACCTAGATGGAGTAAGGCCTTGCTGAGTTTAATTCTTGTGGCTGACAAAAAACAATTTCTAGAAAATGGAAGTCAAAGTCTAAACCAACTGTAGTAGAAGTAGTGAATATAGTAACAGATAAAAGAAACTGAAAGTGGGCACTTTAGAAAAGGGTAGGAGTAAATTACATAGAAAAAAAGGGAATTGTGGGAGCAATACATGGAGAATAATGTTTTAGAGGAGAAATGAGGTTTAAGAGAAGACAGGAATTGAAGGAGCTACCTAATATTTGACTGGCAATGACTGTACAGAGGATTGTAATTGATGTAATGATGTTTGCAACTGAAATATATTATTGTGGTTTCTTGTCATTTATATAAATGTATGATTGCCTATGTCATAAGTAGTAATTCAATAAAATGTTTTAAGCCATTCATTAACCCGTTCATTATTTTATGCTTCAATCTATTTACCTCAGTTTTCCTATGTATAATGCTATATATAAAGTTATATCTCAATTTTATATCATTGTATGTACCATACTTATGTTCTGATCATTGCCTCTAATATGTCATCAGCTATATCTGGTTTTATTCCTTTGTTTTCCTCATTGTGTATGTATATTCTGTATATATATATTTTTTTTGTACCGGAGCTCAGTTGGACCAACTTGCTTAACAAATGTCGAATAGATGTTTCTTGTTTGAAAAAAAAAGTGTGTGTGTGTGTGTGTGTGTGTGTGTGTGTGTGTGTGTGTGGGCATGTGCGGGTGAATGGGTGAATAACATTTCAGTAAAACATAATTACACCAAATCATGAAACATTTATCTTTAAAAGCTGGACAAAAATACAGAAGAAAATCATCTGTTTTTGCACAGAACCAGCCCTCCTGTATATAGATAGCAACTCTGATATTGTGCTACAGTAGAGAAAGTGGCAAATTTCCCAATCCCCGCTAAACAGCTATCTCACTCAGGAAAAGTGAGTACAGTTTGAGCAGCTGATTTTTTGATTAGCTGCACTGGCTTTTCCTTTCTTTGATGAAAAACCTCTTTGATGTAAGGTCACTAACCCATACAACTTTAAAATGTTTTTCACTTCAAAGTTCAGTGAAAAATATACCAAGTTAAATAAATAAAAGCAACTGTATTATTATTATGAAAAATATACCTGGTTAACAAATACATAAATAAAAGTATCTAATTTATAAAATGAATGGATTAATTTGGATATTTAGCCAACCTGGTAACTATTTGACATTCCAAGATGTGTAACTGAAAACCTCTGGAATACAAAGACTGAATGATAAAAAATGTGAATTTGTATATAGCAAGTATGCAACTGCTTTTTCTCAGACTACTTCCTTTTCTCCATGGTATAGAAATCTTGGAGTTGGTACATGAAAGTTCAAGAGTATAGAGGGTGTGTTCCCCACATTGGGGGTGTAGGTGTATAAGCCCCCTACAAAAACACATTTAAAATGGAAACAGCAATGTTCAACATTCTCTGTTCTCCTACACTTTCACACTTTTCTTTGTAATTCTGGGACTCACAGTTATGAGCTGGCATTTAATTAATTTATTTGTTTATTTATTTATTTATTTTACATTTGTTTACCGGGAAAGTCTTTTTGGGCAGAGGCCATTTTCAGCACAGATCCGGGGAGAAAAACTTCACAAATGACGACAGTACATACAACATTAGTAATAGTAAATACAGCATGACAAACAATATATACAACATAAGTTACAGTAGATACAGCAAGTCTAACAGTAGATACAACATCAGATATGGAATTTAACATAGTGATATTATTAACATAGAACCAATGAGTATTAGTTTACGTTTGTAAAGAGAAAGTAATTCTAGATTTATCACACATTTAAGAATACAAAGAAAAAAAAGAAAAATCATAATATAAATAAGATCATCATTACATGGTGGAATGACAAAACATAAAATATTATGTGGTTGCATGACTTAGTTCACAAGAGGAATTATATGCAATAATGAAGAACTATATATAGACAGAACTGGAATACAGTTATTACACCTCCTTATAAGCAGTCATAAATCAATATTACTTTTAATTTGTGTTCTAGTTAGGCAGAGTATTTAAATGGCTTATTGTATAAAAACAACCAACATTCCCAAAGCAGTGGCTTATAATAGCATTTATTAGGTGTTTGTTGATTTTGTTTTTGAAACCTTTATTGTCTTTTGTTTTCTAATGTCATGTGGCACAGGTTTTCACAGAAGGTGGTTTTATCAGTGATATTGTCTAAGGTTTGAGTTCACTGGTAAATATGACTGTTTTCTACCAACAGGTCCTGATTTCAATGGAGGACACTACTGGTGAGTGATAATTCTGTAAAGAAGTGCACTAAATACTGTTGTTGTAATGCAGCAAAATGGAAGTCAGTCATTATTTTAGTAGCTCACAGTGATGAGTTTGTATGCTTGCTAACAGGGTAAAGTGATAGATTTTGTTTTCGGTCACTTAAAGGTGGTGGTCACTGGTAGTAATAAGGGTCCAAACATATTCTAGTTATTTGACTTGCTGATGGTGAAATAAGGTAGGATGTTTTTAAGCTTGATTTAAATGTACTTAAGTTAATACTTTACCTAAGTGCTGTTTAAGGGTAATATTATGGTCTAGTGTTACTCCAAGATATTGCTGTTGAACAGGGGAAGGGGGTTATCATTTAAGTCCATGTTTACACAAGGTGGTACTTTAGTGGATACAAAGACTTGGCAGTGTTTATGACCAGTCAAATGAAAGCATTCCAAGTTGCTAATTTTAATTTGCTTTGTTAATGTTAGAGTAGTGAATACTTTGTATGAATATAATATTAATATATCATATGCATAGACTCAAACTTGAAAGAACTAAGGTCAGGAGTCAAATGATTTTTTTTGTTCAAATATTTTTATTAATTTTAAACATAAAAATGTTACAAACATTCTAATGTAAGTTTTGAGTAAATAACTATATACAATATATAATACTTACATCTGGCCTAGTATTCGAATAATTCACAAAGAAAGAAAATAAAGCTGTACAATTACCAATAAAGCATTCAATATCTTTAAACAACATTAAAAGTTTGTGGAGAATGAGATGATTTTAGAGTTTCTATTAAATCAATAACTTTAGTCCAAGGATTAACAGACCATTTTCTGGGATAAATTCTTGTTTCCTTTACTTTTATTTCTGTGAAGGCTGATTCTTCCAATAGTAGTAAAAACTCTTTGAAGGTGGGTGCTGCAGTTGATTTCCATTTTCTGGTTATACATTTTCTGGACACTGCTAAGATGGTTGAGAGGAGATAAAAATTGTTTCTTGTCATAGTATTTGCTGCATTTACATTCAATAAAATTAGAGATTTAGATAGAATAAATGTGTCTGAAAATAAAGCTTGACAAAAATGTCCTATATCAACCCAGTATTTATTAATTTTGTTACAGCTATACATGATGTATTACCAATCAGCTGAACATTCCATAGAACATCTCCAACATAAAATAACAGAGGATGTTTGGATTTTTGCAACTTTATTAGGGGTATAAAAGGCTCTATGTAAAAATTTCCATGTAAAGATTTTCCACTTTTGTAAATTTTATGTTAATTTTACAGAGTACAATATATTGGATTTAACTTTTGGAGTTAAGTTTAAGATTTGACCCTTAGTCATAAATTCTCAAACTTTTTGTTTGGGTATAGTTTTATAATTTATTATAATTCTATAAAGATTGGAGATTAGATTAGGCCAATTTAAATTATTGTAAATCAGATTTTGAATATGAGAGACCATCTTGGGTTTAGATTTAAATGAAGAGTTTTCATTTATTCTACAAAGGTCTTGTGCATGAGAAAGAATACTATTTAAAATAATCCAATCTGAATCAGAGATGTTATATATATTTTTTTATTTTGTTGCTCTGTAATACTGTTAGGTCCTTTATGCAATGCTGCCAGGAAATGAATTGTTTTGACTCCCAGTCTTTAAAAACATTTTTGTGAATTATGTTGGGAAAGTTTTTAGTAATTCTAAATCATATTAATATTTCCCACCAGAGTTTTATATCTAAATTTGAGTTTATAAATGTTCTGATATTGTTATAGATATGATTTTTATGTTTACTTTAGTAGGTTTTGCTATATTATATTGTAAGTTAATGGCAAATAAATACCAAAGATCCACATTTTGCATATTTACCGAGAGATTACTTGCTAATTTATTCTCATTCAAGAAGATGATTGTGTGAAGAGTTTTCCATACAGATGAAAAATTAGGATCCAACCAATTTATGGCCAATTTGAGGATAAAAGCCTTTATATATGAGTCAAGATCTGGAAAATGTGTATTCCCCCTTGTTCCCATGGTCTAATGTGATGATAGTGTGCAATTCTGTTTTTCTTTGGGAACCATAAAAAGTTTAATAAGGCTTTATTAAATTAATTTAATGTTGTTTTATTTGGAGGTATAGGAATGGCTTGTATAATATAATTTATCTTTGGGAGTAAAGTCATTTTTATTAACTGTAATTTGTCTTTAAAATTTAAGAATAAGTTGTTCCCTTTATCTGCTAGAAATTTTATAATAGATAAAGTGTTTGTATAATTTGTGATTACAGTTTTATTTATGTTATCACATAAGGTTATTCCTAAGTAATTTATGGATGTGACTAATGTACCTATTTTGAGATTTAGATTAAGATTTATATTATGTTTATTATTTAATATCATATATCTGGACTTTGTTTTACTTATTCTTAAACCTGAATTATGTAGAATTTAGCAATTTGCAAATTTAATTATTTAAGAGATTCATCTGAAACACCCAAGGTTAGAAGGATATCATTTGCAGAATGCATGATTTTAGAATTGCATTGTCCATGAATGTTAATACCAATTATTTTTGTTGATTGATGGATATTAATTGCAAACATTTCTATGGCTAAAGCAAACAGAACTGGAGATAGAGGGCATCCCTGTCTAGTTCCTTTGGTGATTTTTATAGCTTCTGAAGTAAATGGGCCAAGTTTTACATAAGCAAGATTATTATTTTTATCAGGTGTATAAATTGAGAGGGAAAGTCACAAAATTCTAATGATCTAAAAAGGAAGTTCCAGTTTAGTGTATCAAAAGCTTTTAAATATCAAGAGCAATTAGACGAGCTTCTTGATCACCCCTACTAATGATATCTAGAAGAGTAAGAATCCTTTGAATGTTATGTGTTTGTCTATTGTATATGAATCCTGCTTGATCTTCATGAACAATATTTTTTAGGGATTTCTTGATTCTATTTACTAAAATGGATGTAAAGATTTTATAATCATTATTGAGAAGAGAAATAGGTCTATATGAGCTACACAAAGTTGTATCCTTATTTTCTTTTGTGATAGGGATAATCAGTGAATATCTCCAAAGGGAGGAATCAAGTGTTGTAAGTGGATTGTATTGAGAGCACTGTGCAGTAAAGTTAAGGCAGGAGGTGGAAGTACTTTATATATTTCATTTATGATTACGTCGTTTCCAGGAGTTTTGTCATTTTTACTTTGTTTAATTTTATCAGTTATCACTTTCAATGATATTTTTTGTTGTAGATCTAATTTAATTTTTTCTGGTAATTTGTTTATATTAGATAAGTTTATGTCTATATTTATAGAATTTGAATTAAGAGGGGTATTAGTTTGGAGATTAGAATAGTGGAATTTGAAAGCATCAAGAATATCACTTATGTCTGAGACTATTTTATTATTTTTACCCTTATATATAATTTTTGCTATGCTATTTTCTATGGATTGTTTTTTATTCTCATTGATAAATTATGAATATGTTTAGGAGACATCGAATATGAATTGCTTTTTGTTTTTTCTAAAGCTATATTAGCCTTGTGTGTTAATATTTCATTATTTTTTTATTTAACTTATCTATTCCTTTTTTCTTTGTGGAAGCATCATTGGAATCATCTAAGTTTATATCAATTAATTGTTTTTGTATGTTCTGGAGTTTTGATTCCCATTTTTAGGTTTTATTTTTGTACCATGAGAGGATTTTGCTATACAGATAAGCTTTTAATGTGTCCCATAAAATTACTGTGTTTGTATCTTGTGACTGACTGATTGATTTTTAGAAAATATTTTATTTCTGAGTATAGCCATGGTTTGAATTGTTTTAAGCTTATAATCTAGATGGGGATTCTAGTTGTTAGGTTTAGTTTTTTTAAATCAGATTCCATTTTGAGAATGAGGAAGTTATGATCTAAAAAAGGACATGGGAGAATGTTAAAATTAATTATTTTTGTATTTAAGTCTTGTGATATGTACAGTTTATCGGTTCTAGTCTGAGTATTAAATCTATAGTCTCTATGTGAATATAGTAAAGAGGTGTTTTCTTTATAAACATAAGTGTCAGTTAAATTTAGGTTACTCGTTAGGGTTTTAAAGGTTTTCCCAACTGAAGATAGGTGGATAGGTCTGGTGTTTGTGGTCTCTGATTTATCTATTATGCAATTAAAGTCTCCTCCCAGGATTAAAACCCCTTTTTGAACTCTGTTAATACAATTTATATGTTTTCTCACTGTAGCTATTCCTATACCTGGAATCAAATATATGTTAACTAAAGTCCAAACTCTATTTATTATTAATATTGTTAGTACTCCATCCTTATCTTCATGTTTAAATATTATTTGTGGCATAATGATGCATTTTTTCCATTATATTATTGTAGCTCTTGTTGTTTTTTATAAGAAGAACATGATAATATTAAGTATTCTTTAGGATTCCAATTAAATTTATCATTTGCCTTAAAGTGAGATTCTTGTATAAATACTATTTGTGCCTTATTGATTTTCAGGTATTTTATTAAATTGGCTCTTTTTCTTGTGTTATTTAATCCAGTAACATTTAGGGATAGTCGTGTTAATTCCATTTAGAGTTTTAAATTAGAATGAGACATAATAATAATAGTCAGGACCAAATGTTGTAGAATGTTAGTATTGTGAAATGTTGATGTAGTTGCTAATTTGCATGTTCTTACTGTACTATTGAGATAAAGGTAATTTATTTTAGGCCAGGATAATAATAAATAAAATAAAATATTAAAAATGAATACATATTTTTTAAGAGGTAAATTAATCATACAAATCAAATTCAGCCATGGAGTGAGAATCACTCCTAATCTGCTAGAGATAGATTGCTCTATCAGATTGTCCATCAAACCAAAAAAAAAAAAAAATGAATCAATCCTGAAGAGCTTGAGCTCCTATAGAAACATAGTAATACAATTTAGATGATTAGAATTAATAGTAAAAGAAGGCTTTAAAATTTCCTTTTCCTTTTGTAAATGTCAGAAGAGTAAGTAAATATCATTCTTTTTATAGTAAATCATTAACCATATTTCCCATTAAAAAGCTAAAAAAGATATTTGTATAGTATTAATAAGAATAAGAAAAGTTAAAATTGCATTTTTATATATATATATATATATATATATATATATATATATATATATATATAATCTTAACATTTTTAAAATTAGAATAGTTGTTCATAGATTAGTACTAGGCTAACTGCCCTTGTGGGCCATTTTAAGCCTAGCCAATTACCCCATGTGAGAATCAAACCCTGAAACTTGTGTCTGCAAGATAAACACCTTAACCATTTTGCCAACCTCCCTGCCCTCATTGTATAAATTTAGTACAACAGAGAATAGATTTTAGTAGCAGATAGATACTAATAAAATGAACTAGTCTAAAGTGAATGTAGATAGATCCTGCTGTTTATAAGTCTTCTGACATTGATTAAAATTTAGGCGTTTAGTCTAATAGGTTATAATGTTTCAGAACCTAAATAAATTCAAATATGTACAAATCTTAAGATGTTTCTTTCTTGTAATCTTATTGAGATTTTCCAACAATAACATTTTGTTGCTTATATTGTTCACAGCATCTAAAAAGAAATACTTTTTCATTTCCGTATTACAGCTTCCCAACTTCAGATTGTTATCTTAAACAACTCATTTAATAAAGTGATAAACAATTATACCATACATGTTTATGTTAATATAACATAAATTAGTATTCTGGATTACTCATTTTAGGTTGACTTGTAATCTAAAAGAGATTAAATGTAGATTTACTTTATATTCATTAGATTTGTGAGGTTTAAATGTCAAAATGAAATATAACAAACAAGTATTTAAGCATATTATTTCTTCAATGGAAGATGGATTATAAGCTTGATGTATATCAGTCTTAAGATGTGCATATTTATTTATCACTTTCTAGTTCTTTAAATATAGTACCAAATCTAACTTAAAAATGTATAGTTCTTCTACAGAACAAAATTAACTTCTGAAATCAGTGAGTTATTTAAGTTTGCAAATGTCAGTGTCATATTATGAGTTTCCCTTTCAATCAAATAAAATTCAGAAAGTTTCTTTAACTTACAATTCCCAAGGAGGAATTAAAGCATCAGTGTTAAATTAGAAAATGTAAGAATCTCTGTTAGTATGTGTAATAGCTTCACAATGTCTCAGCATATTTGTTAAAAGTTGTCATATAAATAGATTATTTCTATCCTATAGAAACAAATACTCTCCATTTTTCTAATACTATTAAAATCTCTCTATCTATGCCCTGAATCTAAATGAAGAGATACATAAAATTTTCTGATAAGTTGTGATTTCAGCTTACCAGATGCTTTTTAACTTTGAAACAAGTTTATAGATAAATCAGTAAATTCAGTTAACATTCTGACTAATGAATATGAACCTGCAAGTGTATTTATTTTGGAAAATTCAATATTTCCATATATAAATGGTTTAGCCTAGTTCAACTTTATTTAACTTACTTCGGTTAGTATAAGATGCCCCCCCTTCTTTTGTCTGATTAGATGGTCACATTTAGTTTAGCTTTATTCTGTAATGGAGAAAGAGGATTCAGAACAAATTCAGGGTATTACTTTCATCTTCCCTTGTGAAACCAAATTCCTTCTCTCTTAGTCAGTTGTTCACCTCCAAACCCACCAAAACCTTATCCATCCAAGGACCCCTCAAGAACATTCATTCCCTTCCCAATGCTAAGCTAACAAGGAGCAAATCAGAATCGATACTTCTACTATTCCGATCGAGCTCCAGTTCCTTTTCATCTTTCTCCATACATCAGCAGGGCAAAATACTTTACATTCAATAAAAGTAGCGAGATCTAAGATATAATCATAGGAAAAAAAAACCATTATGACAATGTAGAAAGAGCCTATAATAGTTTCAAAACTGAAAATGAGAACCAGGAATGACACAGCTTTACGACAAGAGCAATCAACTTCACCAAAGGACCATTCCTTCAGTGTGGCTCTTGTTCCCTTCCTCACCACATACATCTCTAGTTTTTGCTCATCTCAAATCAACTTGGTATCTTTCCTAAAGTAAGGCATAACATCAGAAGGAAAGTAAAAACTAAACATATTTTCCTTTCAAGGACATGCCACTCTATGTAATGGCAATTTCCTCAAATGAATGTACATCCAAAGTTCACAGAATCCTGAAAGTGTTTAGATGTCTTAACCCTTTCAATAAAAATAAAAAAGGAGAATCAAAGTGCTGTACCCACTTAATGTCGCAACCCCATTGTAACCATGCTTCTGCAGTTCGGTCTTGTCATGAACACCCAAATTTAGACTCCAGTCATTATCACAACCACATTAAGCATTGTTCTCATAAGCTAATTTTATCTCAAACAATTACCTTTTCTGCTCCCAATACTTTAAGATGTGTTTTATTAAACATGTCTGTCAAGATATCACAAGGAAAACCTTAAGATAACCCAGAGCTGTTGGACATGCTACACCTAGAGAAATCCCAATCCCTCTGAGCTACATGCTCTAGGGACCTAAACCTTGTCACCACAATAAACATGACATGCTGGAGGGATAGATTCCTGCCCCAGAGACTTCCCATACTCTGGAACAGGCTACCCATCTATGTCAATCAAAGTTCTTCATTAGCACTCTTCAAGAAAAATATTGATGAGTGGATGGGAAATAGGAAAGACACCCCGGGGATCACTTCTGATCTTCTCTGCTCGACAGTGGCACAGGAAAATAACTTTCTTGGGTGGCGTAAGCCAGGAAACCTTGTTGGCTAGGCTTACATAGGCCCTTGGGCTGATAGCCTAGTACCTACCTATGAATCTATGAACTTATAATACATCATTTAACTTATTCTTCTACTGATATTTCATGCAGATTTGAGTTGTGCGTTTATGGGACATTTTGCTCATTATCACCAGCACACCATGTAGACCATTACTATTGATATGTATAATATTCTACAATTATAAATTTAAGCATTAAACTGAAAGCTCTAGAGTGATGCAACACCACAATGCCTCTTTTTTAGATATCTGAATGGCACCTCCGCACAAAGGCTCAGCCAAAATGATCCTGCCGAACACATTCATACCTGACAAACGAGTGCCTCAGAGCCAGTTCTCAAAAGGAGATGGGATGACTGTACGGATTTCAGGCCATACATCTGGCCCTAGAAATTAAGAAACACTTTGTATTGGGATGAATGAGGTCTCCCGCAAAGTGAACCAAACAATACCCCCTGTACTGGCATGTATTCAATGAATGTCGCAACCCAGATGCCAAAGCACAAACCCTTGATAGACACTATACCACTTCTTGCTTTCCTTTTTTTTTTTTTTTTTTTTTTTTAAAGTGAACAAACTATGTGTAATGTGTATCAAGACATGAAGGGTTTGCATAATCAACAGAATGCGGCTGCAGTAACACACATGCACCCAAAGTGGTTATCCATTAGTAAGGGAAATCTTTTGCGATGGAAATTTTAGATATTAATTTCTTTCGTGATTCCCCTTTAAGAAGTCTTTCAAGTCTACGCAATTACACCTAACTGCATATGTTTGTAGTAGCTTCCTTACACTTCCCATACCCTCACAAGAAAGGGATTTCACAAAAAAAATGAAGATAATTAATTTACTGGGTTTTTTTTGTCAAGTTTATATAAAATATAATTGCTATCAATGCTATGTGAGAGAAATAACTATTTTACAGGAGGTGATGTATAAATGTTAAAAGGAATAGTGTAAGTATAAAAATGGAATGAGTCTTTTATTAAATACTTACTGCAAACAGTTTGAGAAACTGAGTTTGTTTTGGGCTAAGGGAAAGGACGTTGTTTATTAAAGACAATTTGGAAGCTCGAGTGTTAGTAGAATGCTCGAGGAATAAAAGAGAGTGTGACAGAGTTGTAAAACATGAAAACTGTTAAAATTCAAATTAAAGCAATTTCTCAGCATTTATCTGAGTGTTTATTAACTGTAAGACATTATATTAACAATAAATATAAGATTTAAAGCTTTTCCTTTTTTTTTCTTTAAATGAGACATTAAATTAATTAAAGGCATTAAATATAAAAGTACAACAAAATATCCAGGTATATTGAGGCAGGAATGAGAAAGTAAAATTATTTAGTTAATAGATTATTGATTCTTGAGATGTAAAGGGTAGTAAATATGTATCAGGTCTCAATTACACTAAGCATATCTAGTAATTATGACTTACTGTATTATATATAGTAAGTTTTTTATGAAAATATTTAGTATGTTATAATAAATAAAAACAAATGGAAATACATAATTTGACCCACATTGTTGTGATGAAAAAGTTCAAGATTTGGTAGATACTTTGAGAGATTTTGAAGAAGCATGACTTTTAAGATCAGTTTTCTGTTTCTTTTTTCCCACTTCCAACCAGTTGTTTTTATCTGGAGATCTTTTTAATGTGGTAGTACTAGTCCAGTCCATATCTTCAGGAATAGAGATTATGTTGTTTTTGATGAAGGAGATGGTATCTTCTATGAAGTTGAAAGTTTTTAAGTCATTTGAATAAAAGATTCTGATTTTTGCAGGATATATGAGATGGGTTTTTATTTTATTTTGGTTTAACAGTCTTACTAGTGGCCAGGCTTTCTTCCTCTGTTCTAGAACTCTTGATGAATAGTCATTATCAAATCTTATTTGGTGTTGTTTGTAAGTGGACTTTTTCTCGAGGATGACTTGAGAATAAGATCATTGTCCAGATAAGAAAGAAATTTAACAATTATAGATCTGGGAGAAGTAGAAGATGTTGTGGTTATTGGTTTTCCGATTGCTCTATGAGCTGTCTCAATACCATTAGATAAACCTTCCTTTAGGTCAAGTAATTCTGGAAGCCAAGCATTTAAGAATAAAATGATGTTCTCACCTTCAGCTTTTTCAGGAAGACCAAAAATCCTTATATTATTTCTTCCTTCTCTGTTTTCTAGATCATCCAACTTATTAGTTAACCAGTTATTTTGTTGTGTTAGAATCCTGACCTGATTCTCTTCCTCCTTGAGTCTTCCATCAATGTCGGTAAGTGATATTTCAATGTCTGTTATTTTAGATTGTTGTTGCTAGAGAATCTCTTTCAAGATGTCAGTTTGGTTTTGACAATCTTGCCTAAAGCTTTCCAGTTTATCTGTAAGTTTGTCCATTTTTAAGGAAAGACCCTGAAGAGTGGACAACATCTGTTGTATATCCTTCTTTAACATAGTATCTGAATTCTTTATGTTGCTCATTTTACTAGTGAAGTGTTTTCTCCAGAATATTTTGACAGGAAATTTTTTTAGATATAGATCTCAAAATTGATAAATCCTTAGTTTAGTAGTTTAGTAACAGATTTGTCTTGTTTTGAAGAAATTTAGATGACTTAATTTCCTGTAATGTGATGTAGTTTAAGGAGCTCAAAAGAAATACTGCTAACAGTTTGCCATTCAGGCTCTGCCCCATGGAGTCAAATGATTTAGAAGTAGTAAGAAAAGCAGTAGGCCTAAAACTAAACTTTGTAGAATTGTGCAAGTTCAAGCCCAAAATTGATAGTGGTTGATAATATCTTGAAAGTACAGTCAAAAAAGTATTTTAGGCACAAAATGCTTTTTTCAACAATGACAAGTCTATCTAGTTTGTTTAGTAGTAAATTGTGACTGACTGTTTCAAATGCCCTAGTCATGTCAATAAATGCTCCTGCTGTTATCTTACTGTCATTCATGTTGTTGTAGATTAAGTTGGTTACAGCATTTAGAGTAACAGTCATGCTGGTGCCATGATGAAAACCATGCTGCTGATAACAGAAAAGTCAACTGAAATTGTTTTGTAAATTATTATTCAAATATTTTATATTAATATAAGCAATAATGAAAAACTGTAAATAAAGACATTTTTGTGAGTAGACAGATGATAGCTACTGGCCTATAATTCCTGGTTAAGTTCAGTGATGCTAGCGTGGGTAATGATAGAATAAAGGCAAGTCAAAACAGAGGTCAATTGATGTCTTTTAAGAGGGATAAATTAAAATAAAAGTTCATTGTTATTCTTTTTTTCCCCTGAGGCCATTTTCATAAAGGCTGGCTAGAATGCACTGAAGCTAGTTCCTGCATTTCTTATCTGTCTTGTCAAGCATTTTTTTTTATTTCCTTTATGTGACATTTGTTTGAAATAGAAAGCTGGACAAAGACTTGCTGCTGGGAACATTTGTGTTGAGGTTAGAATTAGGATTAGAGGGCAGGATACAGTTTATGTCCATTATAATGGAAATGATAAATGCAAGAAGGAAGTTTTATTACTTGGAGGCAAAATTATTGTTAACTGATTCAGTGGTGGTGCCAATTTTATCAGAGATGTGACCCAAGAGGTTTTTAACCATGTGTCAGAAATGTCTTGCACTTGAAGTAACAGATGATTATTTATTGACTATGTTTCCTTGGCAACATTTGCTGCCAGCCTACAGGTTTTTCTAAGGAATATGTAAGTTTTTCTGTATTTGGTTACTGGGATGGTTTGCTTTCCTTTCTATCCAAGCAGAAAATATCCTGCTTCTTTTGTTATTTTAGGTCTGATGTTAGGCATGAACAGCAGTGTCCTCTAAGCCACCCACCAGGTATAGGAAACATGACACAGAAGGCCTCTGGCTAACAAAGTTCGCAGATGGCTGCAAACTAGGAGCCACAGTCGAGTCCCCAAATGATGTCAAAGCCATGGCCTCAAGCTCAATGCCAAAAAGTGCATTGTCATCCCCTTTGGTAAAAACTCTGTACCCATGAACTACTACATAGACAGCAGTCTACTTAATACCAAATGTATGATAAGAGACCTTGGGACCCAGGCACATCACCACACTAGTCAGGAAATCCTTCTACATGACACACCTCATCATAAAAGGGTTCTCAATCAAAAAAAAATAGGTATTGTTCCCATCTACTCTACACTCATTAGACCCATTATAGAGTACAATGCCCCTTTTGGAATGTACCTCACAAGACATCTGCAGCAGCTGGAAAGGCCACAGAAGTACCTCACAAAGAGGATTACTGGCCTCAAACAGATGCCCTACACTGACCGTCTCAAAAAACTCCAGCTTTACTCCGTAGCATATCGCCTACTCTGAGGTGATCTCTACCTAACATATAAAGCTATGTCAAACCCAGAGCTGTTGGACATGCTACACCTAAAGAAATCCTAATCCCTCTGAGCTACATGCTCTAGGGACCAAAACGTTGTCACCACAATAAGCAGGACATGCTGGAGGGATAGATTCCTATCCCAGAGACTTCCCATACTCTGGAACAGACTACCCATCTATGTCAAGCAACGTTCTTCATTAGCACTCTTCAAGAAAAATATTGATGAGTGGATGGGAAATAGTAAATACACCCCTGGGATCACTTCTGTGTCTCTGCTCGACAGTGGCACAGGAAAATAAGTTTCTTGGGTGGCATAAGTCAGGGAACCTTGTTGGCTAGGCTTACGTAGGTCCTTGGGTCGATAGCCTAGTACCTACCTATGAACCTTTGAACCTATGGCAAATTGCTTTGAATTGATTGAGGAAGTGTTAATATCAATGGTTGTATCTGATAGACTGTATACTAGAGTTCTTGTCTAGAGAGTCTCAAAGGTTAAGGTTAGCTTTTCAAAGATGTAGCTACATACATCATCACTAAACACTAGTGTAATATGGAATTGTCCTGCAAAATATTCTAGTCCCTAATAAACCAATAAAAATATAGTCTTTTTTAAAAGTAATCAGAATTCTCAACTCAAAAAATGTTCTCAATGCATATATTAAACCGGGTGAGCAAAAAAGAACATATGCTGAGGTATAAACTTGCTGAAAAGTTATAGTTAGATAATCGATAGGTAATGAAGTATGTGTAGTTCTACATTTAAGCAGCTATTAGATGAAGGTGAAATAGTCTTCAATAATAGTATAGTAATAGAAACAGTAGTTAAAATCATAGACTGGGATTCAGAAAGACTGCCACCATGGGCATAGTCAGCCTACTATTGTCTACCTTGTTTGCTTATTAAGAATGAATAACACTGGAAATGAGTGTAAGGAGGTGAGTGTATTAAATATTCTGCTCATGGCTGCAGCAAGGTCTGCAATAACAGCATGTAGTATTAAAGTACAGCTATAGGGAAAGACAAGAGGTAGCGATGATAATCCATTGTGTATATGCCTCAGAGAGACTCTGTGTGATCCTGGCCGCAAAGTAACGGCACGAATGAAAACTGATTTGGAAGCCTTAAATGGCCATTATGCAAGTGTGCTCATCTATTTTTGACCAAATTAAAGGGTAGAAATGAGAATATTGGACAGAAATGTAAAGGGAGAAGCAATCGGAGGAAGAATATTAGGCAAAAACCTAAGGAATGAGCAGGATGGAAGTGGAAAAGGTGGGGTATTTTTTGCTTAGCTCAGGTGCCCATTTTTTATGTATGAAGAGAAGGTAACTTGGAGAAGGTAACAAGTGAAATAAGAGAAAGGTAAAAGCGTATGGTTGGTAACAGAGGCACAAGAACAAATACAGAAAACAGAGCAGCCTGATAGAGGGGCTGCTGATACATAACGAAGGAGGGTGATGACAATGAAGAAGGAGACATCAGACAACCAGGGAGAATATAATGGTGATGGCTCAACAGCTGTTCTTGCAACAGCTCCCCACCCCCCACCCCCACTGCAACTGCCTCATAAGTATAATATTGTGTAACATTATATATACAGAAATTATTTTTGCACATGTGCCAGGATCATACTGCAGGTCACAAATGGATGACAGACAGAGAACATGTCATCAGCAGCCCCAAAAAAAAAACTGACGAATGGATAGCTGATGAATGTCATCAGCCAGGTTTTCAGGGCATATCCAGTATTGCCAATGAAATGCCCCTGAGGAAATCACCCCTTGCAAAATACTAGTACAGGTCACACATGCGTCATAAGTGGGAGTCGTGGTAATTGCCTGGCTGGCATGCAGACACATTGTAGATGATACCTTGTGCATCGCAGACCACCTAGCACTTTATAGAGTGATATTTTTTACAGTTCATATACTTCTTCCCCAGTTTACCGGGTGGCGACTTTACTTCAGTGTGAGTATTGTTTATGACCCCCATACCTCAAGGAAAAGGGCTTTATGTGGAAGTCCTCAATGGTGTTTTTTCACTCTTGTGCAGTATGTGAGAACCACATATGCCCTCATCCCTGAGATACACCCACTGTATCCAACAGTAGGTCTCTGAAAGATCCCTGTTGCTAGTATACAGAAAGCCATAGCTACCTTGGCATCCACTGAGGTAGGTATTCCATGACTTCCATGAAGCTGCACACTACACTGATTATTTATTTTTATTTTATTTTATTTATTTGTCATTTGTTAACCGGGTTAGTCCAACTGATCCAGTGGCCCATTTTCAGTGCAGATATGAGGAGAAAAGCCCCAGACAGTCATTACAAAATTACATAAAGAAAAGAAGCTGACAATGAAGTTGTATGCACACAATACAATAATGTGCTTTACATGAGAACATTAGAAATTTACAAAAGGCCTGAGAATTAAGTTTACATAAACATTACAATAATGTGCATAACATGCAGTTCAAAAATTAGAATTTTTTTTTTCAACAAAAAGAGAAAGAGATGCCAATGAGATAAGACACTTGCAATAGGTGGGTGTTACAAATGTGAGAGGTAGTAAGGTGGGATTTAAGTGGGATCATTGCAGTGACAGGTGTTGACATTTAGGAGAAAAGCTTTAAGCTTGTATTTAAACAGGTTTATGTTAGAAATGATTCGGATGTTAAAGCAGAGTATGTTCCATGCATGGAAAATACTATTTGTAAAGAAGTTTACCAATGTTTCTGTTTAGTTTATTGGTGTCCATAAGGAGCTAGTCAGAGCTGTGGAGAGTTCTGGGTGGAGTATAATGGGATATTAGTGAGGATAGAGCAGGGCAAGAAAGGTGTTTTAAGATACATGTACACAGTGCCTTGCATGGCCTCCCTATCCATACTGTACCAGTCCACAATGAGAGTGTCATGGAATCCATGAAGTGTTAGGTGCCGTTAGAAGACATGGTTCTTCTGGGAGCAATGACGCACTCTATCATGACTCATAGTAGCAATAAGATCTTGTTGCAGATGCATGTTTACTAAATCCCTTAGCATGAATGTTGAGATTTGACAGTGTTTTTTATACAAGTTGTACAGGTCCATGATAAGGATTTTATACATTTATGAATCACTCCACCATCTTGTTTTGTCTTATTTTCATACATCAGGCAGTGCTGCTGCCTTATTTCTCAACAGTCCAGAAAATTGCATCATATTTTTGGTCTGTTCCTCATTTTAATAATGTTAGTCTTTACCATGTCATTCTAAGGCCATTAGCATAAGCTGCAGGCAATCTACCTCTCTTTCCCATTTACACACCATGTGGTACATTGGGCAATGAGCACCTTTCAGCACTCATTGTTTCTGTAGCAGTTATGGGTTTTACAGCATCAGGCTGCTAGCCCAAGGCCCAATCCTCCTCAGAGGGTGCATCACACACATACTCACATGCACCCACTCACACCTAGGTCCAATTTAGAGTGCCCAGTTCACCTACTGCATGTCATTGGAAAGTGGAAGGAAACCAGAGTACCCAGAGAAAACCCACACGAATACAGGGAGGACATGTAGACTCCACACAGATGGTACCCCAGCTGAGAATTATACCAGAGAACCTCTCACTGTGAGGAAACAATGCTAACCGCTACACCACTGCACCACCCAAACTGCAGGCAGTGCTGCTGCCTTACTTCTCAACAGTCCAGAATTTTGCGTCATATTTTTGGTCTGTTCCTCATAAAATTTGTGGTTTTCTGGCAAATCACTGAGGATTGAAGTCAATAAAAATGCCATACATTTCAGTTTTAGACTTCATATCCTTCAGAGAGTGCATTCTAATATAATTCCTGTTATTCTAATAACGTTTGAATTTATGAACTCTGTCCCTGTTTTTGGGCCTTTCTCCCTTCATTAGTTTAAGCTTTGTACCGATTTCATGTGCTAAAAGGTTAAGAATTATAGTAGCTGCTCAGCTAGCAGTAGCTGTGTCTCTGAATCACACACACACACTGTGTGTGCGGCTGATCATCACATAAATTCCCTCTCTGTAATGTGGCAAAGTTTTCAGAAAAACAGACATGATTCTAAGAGTGAAATAAAGAATTTAATAAAGGTTTGCTTTGTGTAAAATCAGTATAGTTCATGCAAGTATATTAAGGGTGAAAAAATTAATGCATGTACTATTCAGAAGTATGAAATGGGCCAGTTCATCTGCTGACAGAGTATTTAATTTATCAGACCATATGCAGTGGCAGCAGTCTCTATGTGTGGAAAACAAACAGGGATTTTACAGGAGACTAAGCACAACAGAGCATGTGAGTGGTACTAAAAACTGCAAATAAAAAATACTTCTCTTTAAAAAAAACAGATTGTATTTTTCAGAACTGGGAATTGAAGTCATATGCCAACAAGCAACGGGTATTAAGATAAACAGAGGAGCATATGACTGTATGTGTACAATAAGAAGTCTTACGCCTACTGGCTTTTCAGTAATTGTTTACTGATGTGATGACTTCTAAAGGTCATTTTGGAATAAGACAAGCACTAAGGCAGCAGGTTAAGCATACATTTGTTTTCATAAAATATACTTAATGAACTAAGAAAAACATTATGAATCTGCTCCAAACTGAAAGTGGTCAGAGCTCTACAGTGTTGAATAAGCACAGGAAATAAATGTTCTATTGTACTGATCTTTTTACTGACTTCTTAGACCATTAGAATGTGCACTACTGCATATATTGACTGGCTGATATTTCTGGAACTCACGATTTGTTATCTCACCTTTTGAAGAAGGTAGCTATGTGGTCATTTAGAAAAGAAGCAAGGGTGTGCACTGGAATTGCTCTTTTGAATATGATATAATATTATATAAAGTACTATGTCTGCCTATACTAGGATCATTTCTGGATGTGTTAGATGTAACTTGTGGTAAATGCTGTTTACTGATTTCTGTCCTTCTCAAATGAGTTAATATTGAAATGCCAGCCCATTCTTGAGTCCCTATAGAGCAGCCTATCTATCCCTGGAGGAGTGTTCCCAGCACAAGAATCTGGTAGTCTATTGGCCATTTTGGGCCAATTTCTAGCTCTTTCAAATCCCCCCTGTATAAAACCCACTTTGGCGAGGTTTTTGCACTTGTTACTACTCAGTCAAGCTCCTTGTGGTCCTGCAGAGTGGTGCTAGCAGGAGAGAGGCTAAAAGAGCGACTGCTAACCTGCTAAAAGTGTTTTTTCCTGCTACAACCTGGGCGACTGTCCGATCTAGCTAAACTGCAAATATTTCTGCTTCTTGAACTGTTTTAAACTGTCTAAAGTTGTTTTTGCACCTGCACTTTTAAAGTTTGTCCTGTTTGTTGCATTTACTTGTTGAGGCTACACACTCAAGTGCGCTAGCCTGTGTTACATATTTATTGCAATTTCCTGCTGTTTGTTGCAACAAAGAAAAAAAAAAGTTATCCTTGTTTCCCATCTTTCCTGACCTAGAGTAGTCCAAATACAGGCTTTGCTGTATTCTGGACTTTTGGAAAGTTCCTGTGTTGCCATTTCCTTTCTTGGATAGAGGGAGGCTTCATTGTTCACCAGTGGCAGTGGGGAGCTTGGAGCAGCCTATCTGTCCCTGGAGGAGTGTTCCCAGCACAGGAATCTGGTAGTCTGTTGGCTGTTTTGGGCCAATTTCTAGCTCTTTCAAGTCCACCTGTATAAAACCCGCTGTTGCGCGGCTTTGCGTGATTTTGTGCATAGTGCGACATCGAGCAGCGCCGCTTATTTGGGTTTGAGCCATTCTCTGCTACACAAAGTCTGCTCTTCACTTTTTCCCTTGGAACTGATCTAGTTCTCATAATATACACCCTATTCCTATGCTAAAGCCTAGCACTTGCTCACTAAAGCAATTATACAAGTCAGCACTAAAAAATTAAAAGCACTACACCCTCACAAACTCCCCTTGAGTAACTTGTTCCCCATTGGCCCTTTTTTCCAATTATAAAGGAATTCCCAATACTATTCTAGCATGTCCAAAGGTCAGTTGTCAATCTCCTCTCCGGTCCAGCTGGTGAACCTGGGAATCTTGAGGCAATGTTACAACTGCCTAATGTACACAGACAACCCTCTCCTCCTCCCAACAAATTTCAGCACATGTGAGAGATGCAACCATATAGCCAAACTGGAGGCTAAGCTCTCTCAACTCAGTACTGGCGTAACCAGTCAGGAGGAGAAGGAAACCACACTCACTACATTTCCAGTCTCACATAGACCTACCACGACAGCAAACCAAACACATAAACACACAAAAACATACTTGGAGGCTCTAAATAAAAATCTGCCTAAGCAGCAGAGACCTCCAAAGCAGACACCCAAGCAACCGCTACCCCAAAACAAAACACGTGCAACACATAGCTCACAAAGCCAGTGTGCCGAACAGTCACAGCCCTTAAGGCTAAACAACACACCTGATACACTTGTAATAGGTGACTCTATCATCAGGCACACTGATGTCCCGCTCACCAGGCTGAACAAGGAGAAGGTCACGGTGAGCTGCCTGTCAGGCGCTAGGATCCGCCACATAACACAAGCACTCAGGTCACTCCAAGGCAAGTACAAATATGACTCAGTCATTGTCCATGCTGGTGTGAATGACCTGAGACGTACCTCCCTGGACTACATGAAAAGAGACATAGAGGAGCTCTCTGAGCATGTAGCCCAGGCTGGTAAGACCCTGACCTTGAGTAGCATCTTACCCTCACCAAGAATGATGCCACAGTATGAAGACAAGATTATCAATTTCAACAACTGGCTTAAGTATTGGTGTCATTCAAAGGGGATCCAATGCCTGTCAGCCTGGGATGACATGCTCGACAAGCCACGATGCTTCGCTAGGGACGGCTTGCACCTGTCACCCCTGGGCTTTTGGATATTGGCAAAGGCTCTTGCTACCCCCATAGTGCCTTTTTTAGGCTAGGCTTAAAAGACAAACCCACCTCCATAGGTATCACAAGGGATAAGAAACTAAGAGTAATGCTACTCAATGCCAGAAGTCTAAACCTCAAGATGCATGCACTCAAAACTCTCCTTAGCATGGAGAACATTGATATCTGTGCAGTAACAGAAACCTGGTTCAAGGCTCTTGAAAGCACCCCAGCACTACCAGGTTATACCTCATACCATGCTTTTTGGCCCCAAAACTTGGACCAAACCACAAAAGGAGGGGGAGTATCAATATTCGTCAAAGATACCCACACGTCCAGGTTGGTGGCACAGCACGAAGCATCAGAGACTATCCATGTGCAACTAACAGTGGGTAAAACTGTCTTCCAGTTTATAGCCTGCTACAGACCACCCTCCCAAACCCAGGAACCCCACTCGGCCTTCCTGAGAACACTGGAAAATATGAAGGTCTCTCCAAACACCATTATATTAGGTGACTTCAACTACCCAACCATAGACTGGGAGCATTACTCTAGCACCAACACCCTAGCCCAAAGATTCCTAGAATTTATAAACTCAAATGCTATGGAACAACTTGTTACCAATCCCACAAGAGGGGAAAACATACTGGACCTGATCATCACCAACATGGGGACTCTATGCTCCAGACCAGAAGTGTATCCCTCACTGGTAAGATCAGACCATAAACTAATCTCACTGGATATTCACATCCCGACCCCACTGCATGCCCAGAAAACCACAGTGAAAAACTTCTCTAAAGCAAATTTCACACTCCTCAAAACCGAGGTGAAATCCTTCAAAGCCCCCAGACCTGTGGATAATACGGCCCAGACCACAAAATCCTTTATAAATGCATTCTATGAACACCTTCAGGAATGCATGGATCATGCAATCCCATATAAAACCAAGACCCAATCCTCCAAAGGCAGACGTCCTGTCTGGTGGACCCCAGCCATAAACAAACTATACAATAGAAGGAGGAAGCTACTACATGACAGAGCAAAATCCCAAAAAGGGAAGGCATCTCTGATCAGTATTAGCAAAAAACTACGGCACTCATAAAATCGTCTAAGGCCAGCTTTGAGAGAAAAATTGCACAGTACACTAAGGATAATCACAAGGCTTTCTTTAGTTATGTTAGGAACCTGGGTGGGAATTCCCAGATATGCTCAGAATTAGTCCAAAATGACAAAAAATACACCGAACCCACAGACATTGCCAACATCCTAGCTGACAGGTTCAGCGCAAACTCCCCACCAAAGGGCTAATATCTATCCCAGCAGAGTGCTGCCCCCCTGACATCTCAGATGCTCAGGTAAGAGCTGCCCTTTCCAAAGCAAGAAACACAGCATCAATGGGACCAGACGGTGTCCCGGGCTGCGTCCTACATGAACTCCAAGAAGAGCTAAACCCAAACCTAAAACTACTGTTCAATCTCAGCCTTACTACAGGATATGTACCCAAAGAGTGGCATACAGCAACAGTGGTCCCTCTCCACAAAGGTGGTGCCTCAACGGATCCTGGAAACTATCGCCCCATAAGTCTCACTAGCTTGGTCTGCAAAGCTATGGAAAGGATCATCATGGATCTTATAAATAAAGATATTGGGGACCTACAGACACTGGATCCTACCCAGTTCAGCTTTATGGGCAGATCCTGCCTTTTAAACCTGGTCAATTTCTTTGAAACAGTCACCAAGGCCATTGACAAGGGGAAGGTGGTCCACACAGCCTACCTGGACTTCGCAAAAGCCTTTGATACAATATCCCACTCGGGCATTATAGATAAGCTCACCAGCTTAAATATAAACCCCTATGTCATTAGATGGTTTGCAAACTGGCTCAAGGACAGAACCCACATGGTTAGAATAGCTGGAGCCATGTCAGACTCCAAACCAGTTACAAGTGGCATCCCACAAGGCTCAGTCTTGGGACCTCTCTTGTTCGGTATATATTTCTCAGAGGTACAGGCCAACATGGAAGGACTGTGGCTGACCAAGTTCGCAGATGACTGCAAACTGGGCGCCATAATAGACTCTTCAGCCGACACAAGCATCCTCCAAAAGGGCCTCATAGAAACAGACAACTGGTGCCAGAGCCATGGCCTCAAGCTAAATGCCAAAAAGTGTATAGTCATCCCCTTTAGCAAAAACAAAATGCCCACAAATTACCACATATGTGGTAATCCATTAAGTACAGAAGAAGTAATTAGGGACCTGGGGACCCAAGTTGATAGCAATCTCTCATTTGACAACCACATGGCCAAAGTGGTTAGAAAAACATTGTATATAGCCCACCAAATCATGAAGGGATTCACATCTAGATCAGGGGAGGTCATCGTGCCTCTTTACTCATCCCTCATCAGGCCCATAATTGAGTACAATGCCCCTTTTGGGATGTACCTTACCAGACACCTGCAGCAACTGGAAAGACCCCAAAAGTACCTCACCAAGAGGATCAAGGGGCTCAAACAGATGCCGTATGCTGCCCGGTTAAAGAAACTCCAGCTCTACTCAGTGGCATACCACCTGCTCAGAGGTGATCTGTGCCTGACGTATGAAGCCATGTCCAACCCGGGATTAATGGACATGCTGCACCTCAGAAAATCCAAATCCCATCGAGCTACGCGCTCGAGGGACTTAAACCTCAGCACTGAAATAAATAGGACATGCTGGAGGGACAGATTCATAACCCAGAGGCTCCCTTCAGTCTGGAATAAAATCTCAGTCCAGGTTAGGCAGAGTCCCTCATTGACTCTCTTCAAGAGGAATCTTGATGAGTGGATGGGAGATCGTAGGTTTACCCCGGGTATCACTTCTGTGTCACTGTTAGACAGAGGCACAGTATACTAACCTCGAAAAAGGGCATAGCGAAATTAATTTAAAATGGGTGGTGAAAGCCATACACACTCTGGCTAGGCTTGTAAATGCCCTAGGGCAGATAGCCTAGTATGAACCTATGAACCTATAATTATTTATATGTTTCTGTTTTTGTTTGTTCAACACAGTATGGCTTTCAACTAGATGTGCTGAGTAAGTAAGAGTAATGTATATTCATGATACTAGGGCAGATTTATTGGGTAGTAAAAGTATTAATAATAGTGTCTCTGCCGTTCAATGCTGGTACCCGAAGTGGACTAGTTTTACAAGTTATACTATCATTCGTTAGAATAATTACTACATTTCATCTCTTAGTTTTGCTGTGTGCTCTAATAAAAATCTGATATTCTGTTGGGGGGATCACAGTGATTAGTTTTTAAGCCAAGTTTAGGAATGAGTAAGATATCAGCTAAATAAAGGTCAACAAGTACATGTATCTGATCCAGTTTGTGTTATGTACATTCTAAATTAAATAGTTTTAAGGAGCAATTGTTTATCCATGTACTATAGAAAGGATCACGCATTGCATAGTTACAAAGTTGTGGTCAAGGGTATATATATTATTATATATAACAGAATGGAATATATATATAGATATATAGATATATATATATATATATATATATATATATATATATATATATATATATATATATATATATAAAACAGAAACATTTTTTCCCCACTGGGTTGAGTTCCTTCTTGTAGTTGAACAGATGGAATAATTTTTATTAATTTCATAGGTGCAGATGTTAAAATGTGCTTTATATGTAGCGTGGGGTATGTTCTTCCCACGGAAAGATATCTTGTTCAGCACAGAAATAACTGCAGTGATATGTCATCTTGCTATATTTTGTGTTTATAACAATTTGTTGGTTTGCAGCAGTATCAAGCTAGTTAATACAACACCTGTTAGTTGTGTTCCCCTATTAATGCTATCAGGAGTATAAATAAGTATAGCTATATAAGTGCGTGTTTATAGCAACTGCCATGAATTTAACTTTTAAGGGAACATTTAATATTATGAATATTTTGAGCAACAATAAGTATTTAGGTCCTGTATCCGCTTGTCTAGGCCATAATTATAGTGCAGATTGATGCAAATAATGTTGTTTTAAAACTGTTATGGTTAATGGAAAAGGGATAGGGGATTTTAGGGAATAGTTCATAAGTTCACAGGTATATACTAAGTTAACAACCACCAAGGCCTTTATAAGCCTAGTCATGTTACCCAATGTAATTGTCACCCAACTTATCCTGGGTGTCTGTCAGTAGGGGTATGTTAGTCTGGAGGAGGCTAAAAGCTTTGTGAGAGATATTATTTTACTTACTGTCTGCCTTTGTCCATTACAGAAATGGGTGCCAGACTGGGGGTGAATTTATGATTTCCCATCCAATGATCAAGGGTATATTGGAATAGGGTCAGGGATGGACTCTGCTTCACATGGATGGAAAGCCTATTCCATAGCAAAGGGATCCTTTGAAACACATATCTCTCTTGTCAGCGTGCTCTATTTATGTAGCAGGCAAAGTTTAAATCCTTGGATCTGGTGTTAAGAGTATTGTTCATTTTGTGAATGTGTAAATGATCCATCAGGACTGGATCTGGTAATGCTTTGTATACCAGGCATACATCGCCTGTTATTAACCTGCAGAAGACTGAGTATAGAGATTCGACCTTAAGGTAATTTGTGTAGATCAGTGTGTTAATACCCTGGATTCTCCTGGTAAGGAACTTCTGCAAGTGCTCCAACTATTGCAAATGCCTGGTCAGGTACATGAAAAGGTGGCATTGTACTCTGTGATGGGTCTGATAACAGCCGAGTAAAGTGGTACTATAACTTACTTGGACATGGATGCGATACACTTCCTTATAAGTTGGGTGAGAGATTGACTTTCTTATTATCTTGGCAATGTGTTGGTCAAAGGCCAGATTACTGTTTACATGTGTTTTCAGATCCCTAGCTATGGGATCAATGTTTAAGGAGTTTTATTGATGGAGTGACTGACTTATGTGGATGTTTTCCCAAAGGGTGCTGTGATGCACTTCTTGGTGTCGAGTCATAAACGGTGGCTTTGGCAACAGTCATTTGTCAATGTTAAGCTGTCTTGCAGAATGCTAGTGTCATGGGGATCTATGATGGCTCCCAATTTGCAGTCATCTGAGAACTTGATGAGCCAGATGCTCTTGACATTAGCTTTGACTTCTGAGAAGTAGTTACCAAACTGGAGATAGCCCAACACAGATCTCTGGGGTACTCTGCTGATGACCATTCTCTTGGTGAAGGTGGTCTCACTAATCCTGACATCCTGGGTCTTATCTTTTAGCCAGCTGGCAAAGCAGCGAATTAGGGAGCAATGCGTGCCTAGTTCGGTGAGTCTGTCAACAATACCTGAATAGGGGATCATATTGAATGCCTTAGCCAGGTCAAGGTATGTTCCGTCTTTCCCTCATCCATTGCCTTGGTAATCTTCTTGAAGAAGTCTGCCAGATTAAGTAGGCAAATCCTTCCCTTGATTAAGTCAAACTGGAATGAGTTCAATGTCTGTAGGTTACCAATGTCTTTGTTAATCATTTCCATGATAATTCATTCCATGGCTTTGCATAATAGACTTATCAGAGTGATGGGTCTGTAGTTTCCAGGGTTGATTGATAGACCATCCTTGTCAAGAGGGATGACCATTTCAGTCATCCACTCACTTGGTACATAACCTGTGTTGAGGTTGTCTTTAGAAATTTTCTCAAGTGGTCCTGAAAGGCCATGTTTTGATCTATTTATGAAATAACTCAGAATATTGTCAGGACCATTGAAGTAGTGTATTTAACCTTGGCAAAATGGAATTACAAAGGGGGTAGCAGGTGGGCAGTTGGGGTGAAGTTTGAGCTGAATTTGTCTGCCAGCAGATTTGCTATGCCTCTATGCTTAGTGAAGGTGGTGCTATTTACCACCAGCTCAGCACACTGCTGTGTGTTACCTTTAAGTTTTTGTACATAGCTGAAGAAGGCCTTGTGGTTGTCCTTAGCCTAAAAGGCTAACCTGACTTCCTAGCTGCCCTTGTTGGACTTACTTAATCCTCTTAGTTTCTTGTTTAGTTTAATCAGTGAGCTCTTGTATTTATGAGAGTAGCTCTTTCTGATTTTGGCCATAGCTTTTTCTCCTTTTGTTATATGCCTGTTAAGGTTGGAATTCTGCCAGTGTGGTTTGCTTTAGGTGTTTGTTATCTGCTTACTTCTAATAGCTACAGCAACCTTTATGCAGCTATTCACATATTTATATAGGGTTTCTGTGAACAGTTCTACATATGTTGCTGTGATCTCAAGGTTTTGTGGGGAGCACTGAATTTTAACAAAACT
>NC_056736.1:795496246-795501246 GCF_019279795.1 Protopterus annectens | reverse complement strand
CAGCTTCAATGGGACCAGACTGTGTCCCAGGCTGTGTCTTACACAAGCTCCAAAATGAACTAACCCCTCACCTCAACACACTGTTCAAACTCAGCCTCTCCACAGGCTACATACCCATAGAGTGGTGCACAACAACAGTTATCCTGCTTCAAAAAGGTGGAGCCACAACGGACCCTGGGAACTATCACCCTATAAGCCTGACTAGCCTGGTCTGCAAGGCTATGGAGGGCATCATCATGGAACTCATTAACAGAGACATTGGGAACCTCCAAACATTGGACCCTACCCAGTTTGGCTTTATTAAGGGCAGATCATGCCTTCTAAACCTGGTGGACTTCGTTGAGACAGTTATCAAGGCTTTAGATGATGGAAAGGAGATCCACACAGCCTACCTAAACCTCGCAAAGGCTTTCGACACCATTCCCCATTCTGGTATTATAGACATGCTAACCAGCCTGAACATAAACCCCTACATCATGAGATGGGTTGCCAATTGGCTCATGGATAGAACCCACACAGTGAGAGTTGCAGGCTCTATGCCCGACTCTAAACCAGTTACAAGTGGCATCCCCCAGGGCTCAGTCCTGGGACCCCTCCTGTTCGGTATATACTTCTCAGAGATACAGGCAAGCACAGGAGGACTATGGCTGACCAAGTTCACAGATGACTACAAACTGGGGGCCATAATTGACTCTCCGGTTGATGCAGACATCCTCCAAAAGGGTCTCACTGAGACGGATACCTGGTGCCAAAATCATGGCCTCAAGCTAAATGCCAAAAAGTGCATAGTCATCTCCTTTGGAAACAACAAAGTACCGACGAACTACCACATACATGGTAGTCCCCTAAATACAAAAAATGTAATAAGGGATCTGGGGACCCAAGTAGATAGTAACCATATTGCAGACATCCTCCTGAAGGGTCTGACTGAGACGGATACCTGGTGTCAAAATCATGGCCTCAAGCTAAATGCCAAAAAGTGCATAGTCATCTCCTTTGGAAACAACAAAGTACCGACGAACTACCACATACGTGGTAGTCCCCTAAATACAAAAAATGTAATAAGGGATCTGGGGACCCAAGGGGATAGTAACCATATTGCCAAAGTGGTTAGAAAATCCTTCTATGTGGCCCACCTAATCACAAAAGGGTTTGTATCTAGAACAAAAGAGGTTATTGTGCCCCTCTACTCATCACTCATCAGACCCATCATAGAGTGCAGCACCCCATTTGGGATGTACCTTACAAGACACCTGCAACAGCTGGAAAGACCACAGAAGTACCTCACCAAGAGGATTACTGGCCTCAAAGAGATGCCCTATGCAGCCTGACTGAAAAAACTCCAGCTGTAATCGGATGCATACCGCTTACTCAGAGGTGATCTCTACCTGACATACAAGGCCATGTCCAATCCAGAATTGATGGACATGCTCCACCTAAAAAAAAAAAAAAAAATCTCCGAGAGCTACACGGTCTAGGGATCTAAACCTCACCACAATGATAAATAGGACATGCTGGAGGGATAGATTTCTGTCCCAGAGATGCTTTGGAACAGGATTCCAATCTACATTAGGCAGAGCCCCTCACTAACACTCTTCAAGAGACACCTTGACGAGTGGATGGGAAACAGAAAATTTACCCCGAGGATCACTGCAGTGGCTCTGCTGGACAGAGGCACAGGGAACTAATGGCACTGCTGGACAGAGGCACAGGGAACTAATCTAAGGGGCGGTGAAAGCCAACACATTCTGGCTAGGCTTACAGATGCCCTCAGGCAGATAGCTTAGTACTTACTTATGAACCTATGAACCTATAAAATGGTTTGGTTTGCAGCACATGTACTCTAACTACTATGGCATTATATTGCATATCTTTTGGACAGGAAAACAGTGCCACTACCTTTCCTTTATTTGTTTCAAGGAAGGATTACAAAACACAATGACTCACAAAAAAAGGCAAAGAATCAAACAGTCTGTGAACTCTTTTCTCCTTGAGTAAATTCCATCATTATTCACAGAGACAATATCCAGAAACCACACAGAGGACAGTTAAAAAAAATAGCAACCAAATAAATATATTACACTAATGTCAAAAGAAAAGTTGTGAAAAGTAAACCAGAAACTTATTTGCACATAGACTTACCATACTTCAGTGACAAATGAGGCATTACACTGAACTAGAAGCAATCAAATGCTCTACTAAAAAAAGGGAAAAAAAACAAAATCAGAAAACTGGAAGTGCAATTAAATGAAAATGGATGTTTTATGACATGCATTGACCACTTCTGCGAGTCCAAATATCAAAAAGAAGTACAGTAGCAGTAAAGCAGAATTTAAAATTTGAGAACATACTGATGTAGTATGCAAGGCATCCCTGACCCCCAAAATCTGTTATACACACATTGCCTGAAACATAGTCACAGGCAGGCATTATAGACCTGGCAGTACACTTACTGTACATAAAAACTCTGTAAAGGAAACAAATCAAAAGTCTATACAAAAGCAAAGTATATCAAACTCCTGCAACCCCAAAACAATTCATGACACTACTGCCACTGAAATAAAAAAGATGTGCAGTTTGGAAACACTTTCTCCATAAAGGGCATGAGCCTGTCCACATGTACAGTAAGAGAAGAAATAATACTTAATAAAAATGCATCTTTAAATTAAAACAAAGCATTTCTGATAAACTTTATCAAGCAGAGCTTAACATATTGTGCAAACACTATAGTTCCTCACAGTATGAGGGTTTATATAAAACTCAATGACACTTCAGGTGTTTTGTTTATGTCTTGAATAATTTCAGAGTCTTAGAAATCAGGAAGATAGGTCATGGTAGAAGCTTTTACATCAGTATAGTAGTTAAGAACAAAGGAACTGATATACAGTGAGGCTGAAATAATGCTGATTTAGTGCAATGGTAATAAATCAGTATAGTATGGTTGCTGACTAATTGCTAGTCATTTAGTTCTGTCCTTTGGAGACATTCATGCTTTCTGTCCATTTTCCTATGTAGTCACAGAGCTCTGCATATAATTCAGTTTGTGAAGAAGCAGATCTCAGCTGCACAAGTGGTTGGTCTCAGGAAGTTTAACTTAATCACAAATAACATCTACCATTTTGCAATCCTAAAAAAAAATATTGGCATTCAGCACTCAGATGACAAACACCTTCTACCTATATGTGACAGACAAAAGATGTTCCTGTTAATGATTCCCAAGAAATCCAGTATTGTGAAGAGGAAAGCCTTTTTTTATCCCCTTTGGGGCATCATTTAATAGGCCCAGCCCACAGTGCCTTACATCCATGTTTGGTCTACCAGGTTATATCCTACCCCCCCCCCCCCAACATACTCTGGAATTGCTGGGGCTGGTTATGGATCTTAAAGCCATCTTTGCATTCATCCTGGTAAGAATTCCTTATATGCCCTATCCACTCCATGCTCAACCTTCCACAGTCATTGATTACTTCCAAGAACAACTCTTTTCTTTGGACCACACATCCCCTATGGGGGCATCATCAGTGAACACCCTCCCATGTGGAACAGGCACGCTCATCCCTCCCTGCTGTTCTGTCAGTCACCCAAGATGCTAATTGAACCAGCAGTCAACTGGACTGTAGTCAGGGCTTTATTCCTCCACACCACTGAAGCTGCTCATAGTAGTTTAATGTTAATAAGCAAAGTGAAATGAATGCAACAGATAGCAACACAGTATCACATGATCTTCTAGAAGATGAGAACCACGATCCCACCCAGGCCCACCCATTTCAATATCAACTGCAATCAGTTTAGCTGAGAAACTGCAACATATCTTACATCTTTAGTTGTGGCCATTAGCTTGTTCTAATACTAAGTACTATATAGTTCTGTATGAGAGGCCGGAGATGTCATAATAAGTCATAATATATTATATAAGTCTCTACAACATAGCAATCTGTTATACTGTAGAATACTAACATAAAAAAGTAGACAGCACTACAATGAAGTAAAGTATGATGCACAGTACAATGTTGTGTTACATTACACTTTCAGAGGGCAAATGTGTTGAGACAGTTTCTTGAACAGCATTTGTTTCATTCATAATTCACAAAACAACACTGAACTAGTATTTCACAACTTCTAATATAAGTTCCTCAATATTCTGTTAAGGTATGCATGGAGGATGTTTTGTCTCATACAATCTTAGTTTCTTAGTATTAGGAAACAAGAACACCAGTACTAATACCAATTAATTACTTACAATCAGTCTGCAGACCAGAACAAGCCTAGTCAATAACCCATATTCAGAAGTTCCCTCCAGCCTCTGGAAGGGAAAACAGGATAGACTGAAGGAGAATTTGAGATTGCCCATCTAATTATCTGGGATTGCTCTAAAGGTAATGTGGGTACTGCTCTGCTTGACATATGACAAAGGTTCATTAAAGAGGTGGGAGGTATGGTTGGATATGAATATATCATGCCAGTGAGTCTTATTTATCTGATGATGAAAGTTTAGTTCCTTTCACGAGGTATTTGAGGAACAATTTGTTCTGTGAAGGAATAAGAGATCAAAAAGCATCAGATTTGTTATGGGTGAAAATGCTAAACACAGATCCCCATGAAGGAGTCTAGAAGAACATTAATACCAAAAGAATGCTGCCAGTCTGCCCTGATAACTAAGATTTTTGAGGCCATTACTCTTTTTAGTTAGGAATCTCTGAGGTCTCTTAAGTTAAGTTATATGTTTAGATAAGTAATTGCTAAAAGAGACATATTCAGTTATGGGTCTGATGCGATATTAGTGAAGGGGATTTAAGAGTGGTTTAGATCTAGAGAAGATGTCTTTAGAAATCAGATGAGCCAGACAGAAGGCTTTCTGAAATAGTGCAGATGGTCAAACATTAAGGAATTGTCAACAAGAGCACCTGTATACCTTATGACATTCTTTGATTGGAGGGGTATATCACTTATTAACTACACCACATTTTCTCACATTTAAGTTTAGACTATTGCCCCATCAC
>NC_056736.1:795474817-795495746 GCF_019279795.1 Protopterus annectens | reverse complement strand
GGGCAAGGGGCTTCCCTGTATTAGAGTAGTGGTTAGGTTGACTTTCTAATGTTATCCTTATTCTGGTCAGAGCATTCGCTGAGGTGAGCGGTTTGGGTCTTGGGAACTCGCGTAAAGTTAGGGCGAGGGGCTTCCCTGTATTAGAGTAGTGGTTAGGTTGACTTTCTAATGTTATCCTTATTCTGGTCAGAGCATTCGCTGAGGTGAGCGGTTTGGGTCTTGGGAACTCGCGTAAAGTTAGGGCGAGGGGCTTCCCTGTATTAGAGTAGTGGTTAGGTTGACTTTCTAATGTTATCCTTATTCTGGTCAGAGCATTCGCTGAGGTGAGCGGTTTGGGTCTTGGGAACTCACGTAAAGTTAGGGCGAGGGGCTTCCCTGTATTAGAGTAGTGGTTAGGTTGACTTTCTAATGTTATCCTTATTCTGTTCAGAGCATTCGCTGAGGTGAGCGGTTTGGGTCTTGGGAACCCGTGTAAAGTTAGGGCGAGGGGCTTCCCTGTATTAGAGTAGTGGTTAGGTTGACTTTCTAATGTTATCCTTATTCTGGTCAGAGCATTCGCTGAGGTGAGCGGTTTGGGTCTTGGGAACCCACATAAAGTTAGGGCGAGGGGCTTCCCTGTATTAGAGTAGTGGTTAGGTTGACTTTCTAATGTTATCCTTATTCTGGTCAGAGCATTCGCTGAGGTGAGCGGTTTGGGTCTTGGGAACCCGCGTAAAGTTAGGGCGAGGGGCTTCCCTGTATTAGAGTAGTGGTTAGGTTGACTTTCTAATGTTATCCTTATTCTGGTCAGAGCATTCGCTGAGTTGAGCGGTTTGGATCTTGGGAACCCGCGTAAAGTTAGGGCGAGGGGCTTCCTACAAGATTTCTTCGCTACTTTTCCGTACGCACACGATGTGGTGGCTTAGATCAGAAAGTTTAAGTAGGTGTACAGATAGGCCATATTTGGTACTGATGATCAGGCAACCTGGTAAGCTATCAAGGGCAAGGCCCATGGATGGCTTATTATTACCTTTTGATAAAGGGGATAGCTGTGGTTGTGGTATATGCAGAAAAGCTATAACTGTTTTGGAAAGAAATTTGCACTACGTTTGTCAGCTAAGATATTATCTTTTTCCTTTGGGTGAGAGAGGCAGTATTATTGTACTGAACTAGCTCCAAAATGTTGGGTGTTAGTTCTTCACTTCCTGATATAGTTAAATAAACATTTACAAGCATTTTTGGTTTTAATGACTATTTTAATTTCATACTCAGCTTTGAGCTTCCTAATGGTTTCCTTAAGTTTTTTACTAGCTTGCTTCATTGTGCTGTTAAAGTAAGTAGAAGACATAGGTATTCAGCAATTTCTTTCTCTTGTTATATAATTTATTTATATGGATATTCCACTTTAGCGCTTTCTTTTCAGATGTCTTATTACATTATATGCAGATAGGGCTGCCTTATCAATACAACTATTTAAGAGGGAGAAGAAGTCAGAGGCAGAAACAGCAGCTTTAGCAATGGGATTCACCAGAAGATGATCACAGCAGAATGTTTTTAACTCATAAAGTAATTGGCAAAACTTTGCTTATAAGTAAGTCCCTACAATAGAGGTATTTGCAGGGGAAGTACCAGCAGTTTAAAGGACAGGGTCACTCATTTATGGTCTACTTTGGCAGTGTATAAATAGGCTGTATTTTTGAAGACATAGTCAAGGACATAGTAGGATGGTTAACTATTTGTACAATGACGTTAGCATTTATGATGTCAAAGAAATGACCATTGGAAGTGCAGGTCAACCAGTTTATTGATGGATGCTTAAATTCACCCATTAGAAAGGTGTTAAGTTTAATGGAATTTTATCCAAGGTGTTAAGATAGTTGTCATGTTCAGAAGTGAATTAGTTGAGACTACCATATGAATTTATAAGAGAATACAGATAAGAAGATATAGAACCTGAAAAGCCTAACATGGAAATACTGAAGTAACAATGGACAAAATTGGAAAGTAAAGATTAATGCATATTTATTATACAACGACCCCCCATTAAATATTCAAAAACGTGCATGCTGATTGGTCAGCATGCGCGTTGTAAATCAGAATTATAGTAATGGAAAAAGGTCCGGTCACCCGGACTTTTTCCATTACTATAACTCTTTTTTTTTACAGCAGCGGAGAATACAAGATCTCCGTTGCTTCACACTGTCTCGCTATGTTAAGCGAGTTTAACATAGCGAGACAGCTTTTAAAAAAGCAACGGAGATTCTCCGTTGCTTTTTTTAAAGCTATCTCACTATGTTAAACTCATTTAACATAGCAAAACAGTTTTTAAAAAGCAACGGAGATCTTGCTTTCTCCGTTGCTTTTTCAAAATTGTCTCGCTATATTAAATGGGTTTAACATAGCCAGACAGCTTTAAAAAAGCAAATGATATTCTCCGTTGCTTTTTTTAAAGCTGTCTTGCTATGTTAAACTCATTTAACATAGCAAAACAGTTTTTAAAAAGCAACAGAGATTTTGCTTTCTCCATTGCTTTTGCCCACAGCTGTGATGTACTGCGTAGGCATGCACATGCGCAGTACATCAGAACTGCCACAGAATACCAGACAGCTGCGGAAGGGCAGCAAGGAGGCATTATACAATGCCATTATTTAAGAAAAGTAATTATTTTTTTTCTTAAATAATGTCATTGTATAACAGCAATAACCCACTTCTGGGTATGGGTAATGCTGGATTTACCCAAGGTTGGCTTTGTTTGGCCACTCGGGCTTCACCCTCATGACCAAACCACACCAACCATGGGTAAATCCAGCATTACCCACACCCAGGCATGGGTTATTGCTATAATATACCATACACTTCTCATTTGTCAGCCTACCATGGGAACACCTTCATATTTGTATCATCATCCACTGAAGATGCATTCTTTTCTTACTTGTGCCTTTCCCATTCAGTCTTTTCTATACCAGTGTTTCCAGCTCTATCCACCACCTCAAGACATACTGTAGAAATTCCACTCTGAGTCTCACCACACAAATTAATTAGCATAGTTTTGATACTGGATAACTGCTAATTTCTTAAGAATTCAATTTCTTTCATAGATCATGTGGATATTGTTAATTCAGTGAGCAGAATTCCAGTCTGCTTTTGTCAGACAACTCTGATTCAAGCATATAAGTTTATTTATTTACTTATTCATTTATTTGACATTTGTTTACCTGGATAGTCTGACTGGGTCAACCAAGTCTATTTTCAGCGGAGGCCTAGGGAGAAAATCTCCAAGCATAGACATAAGTAGCAATACAAACATAGCTTTCAAATGAAACAAATAACATTCTACACAAAGGAATGCAACACAAGATTTCTGTGAAGTCCCCATTTCACCAGTGATAGTCTTTTCTTTTCAGCTTTTTCCTGGTAAGGGGTCGCCACAGCGGAACTCTGGTCTGCTAATAATTGGCAGTAGATTTTTACGAAACGCCAAAGTGCCAGCTCGATGCCCAACCTTCAACGAAGGCACGCCCATTTATGCACGCATGTCTTTCGAACGCTACCCAACAACGGGGAGGACATGCAGACTCCACACAGAAGGCACTCCCAAGCCACGCCGAGAATCAAATGGGAGAACCTCTTGCTGTGAGGTAACAACTCTACCGCCATACCACTGCGGCTACCGGTAATCTTGTTTATTTTGGAAAAAATGTCAGAGTTACTTAGTATAATAATAGAACAAGCCATGACTGTATGCATACAATTTATCCTTGCTTGGTCAAGTATGGGTCTGGATTGTGTCAGTTTTTTGCTGGCTTTCATCTTTTATCTGATGGAAATTTTGTTGTCTATTTCTGTTGTATAGTTCAAAAGTCCAAGTGCCTGGTTAATTCTGGTAAATGCAGCTCCTTTGTCAACTACCATGATGTACTCTATCTCTAGGATGGGTAATGCAGGAATATTGTTGCAGGCATCACTTGCCATATCTTACAGACAAAATGACAATGCCACTGACCTTCAGCAGTTTGTTCCAATTAAAGAATGACCTGACACAATATTTGAGTCCATAGAAAACTGAAGCACACTCCAAATATTTTGTGACTTAACAGACCAGAGTTTCTATGGCTTCAGTCATTCAAAGTTCATATTCATTTTCAATAGACCCAGACCCTTAATGAGTTTTTTATACATAGCTTAGTAGAGTCACATTAATGTATGGAAAAATTAATAACTGATATATCGTATTCATCTTCTAAAAAAAAATTCAAAACCTTTCAGTCATTTGCATTCTCATGTTTCACATGTTGTAAATATCTTATTAATCTTTTACTACATGTTTTAACTTATACATCACATTAATAGATGTGTGACTATGGTATGGATTAACTGTAAAACATTTAAAATTAAATGTTGTCAATGATAATGTAAAAGTAACACGTTTCAATACTTGGTTAAAGAGCACCTTGCAGTGAAAGCTTTAGTGCTAGCAGTAATAGAAAATATACATTTTGTCTTCAGTTTACAGAAGTCTCATATACTGTTACCATACACATATCTGTATAAGCAATGGTTAATTTTTGTTGTACCCTCAAATGAAACAGCATTCTGTTTATTAAAGTTGCCTTAGAACGAGAGCACTTAAACTGAAATGCACGTACACTTTTGCATTCCCTAAGCTGCATATTTTGTCATTGGAGGACAGCTAAATTTCTTGAGTTTCATATTTAGTGAGTTGTTTTATGTTGAGCAATCAACATAACTCAAGATTTTATTATCTCTTATAGTCTATGAACTCAATAATAAATGGAAATTTTAAGTACCTACATTGCATTTATTTATTGTTCAGTATTTTCTGGCTATTTATTTACAGTTTCATGTTACGAGGTTCAGATACCTACATTTTTTACAATTAATATGTCTTAAATATTGTTGTTAATATTTCTACAGGGGTGTTTTTGCTGGGCTGAGTTTGACATTCGTTTATATCCCTATGCTGTGGTCGATGAGAAAGGAAATCTTCTGAAGCAGTATAGGTATACCAGCTGTAACTGCACTTAATAAGAATGTCAGAACCTCTGACTCATATATGGTTTACCCATGACTCCTGTAACGTACTCAAATGTTTAAAGCTCTAGTGAGTAAATGTAGGTGGACTGAGTCATCCCTGTGTGACCTAGAGACAGTAGAGATCAGCCTCGGTTATACAACACGGGTAGTTTAAAAAGGTCATCCCTTACTAACATTATATAAGTTGCTCATCTTTACAGTTATATGCTGGTGCTTTGTTTATCAGGAAAAGCGATTTTACCACTGAATGTTGCCATAGAGTAAGTGCCTACATACATGGTGATGTATGCAGTACAAGATAGTATGAGATTTAAGGAACAGAATGGGAAGAAAATTAATATTACTGACACACTCTGTCCTTCCATGCTTAGGAAAGAAAAAATTGTCTACCTGATTCTAGGGTGTGGATAGAATAGGAAACAGGCAGCTTGCCAAGGATTATTAAGTTTGAGCTACAGGCAGTATAATTTAGCAAGCTTGGTTACTTATCAAACCCCAGCTTTATGCTGTGAT
Organism: Protopterus annectens; assembly: GCF_019279795.1. Classification (NCBI taxonomy): domain Eukaryota; kingdom Metazoa; phylum Chordata; order Ceratodontiformes; family Protopteridae; genus Protopterus; species Protopterus annectens. The sequence continues at coordinate 795,490,199 of NC_056736.1, read as the reverse complement.
TGGAAACACAAGGTAGGCAGGAAAGTGAAGAAGTGAAGGCTAGCAGTGCTTAGGTAAAGGGAGGAGAGAAAGAATGGACATTGTACCAACATCCAACATACTGTATGCTATATGGTTTTATAGCATAATATTTTGTCTTTTTCTGACAACACATCAGTGGAGCCAAAATCTATTCATCCTTTAGGAAACATTTCATCTGGCTTAGATACACAACATAGTGGCTTCAAGAAGGTGATGTTTCAAGATGCAGACTATTAAGGTCCTAAATTAGAGCATCCAGCTATGACATAACCATGGGTCTGTGCTTGGCATGTCCCATGTGCAGTTTTAAGTGCACAAAAGTGAAGTTTGTTATAACGTAACTTGATAAATGGGACTCGGATGTTAGCTTTGGGTATTGATCTATTTTGTCTGGTTTAAGTACAAGGGTAAAACATAGCATGATGTCTAAAGGGGTGAAGCAAGACTGCAGCATAATATTTTGCTATAATGATGTCCTTTGCTTGTATTCTATATATGGAAGGAATGTAATGTTCTGGTAGTGGAACGAGAGGCAAGGCCTCATATCTACAGACACTGAAAGGTATCAAATGAAGTGTAATGTTTACATGCTACAAGTGCAAATGCGAGGGGCCTCTCAGAAGGACTTCCAGTACAGTGTTTACAGTAAATATAAGGACATTATTGTGGAATTATATTTAGGTTAAAAATATATTTGGTAAAGGAAGGGTTGGCATTCAGTTGCTCTGTGATTATTAATGCTGACACAATTGCCTTCTCATGCAAGCAATTTTGTCATCAAAGGACAAGACAGTTGTGGTGCATTTGCTTGATAGAAAGGTAAAGTAGTACTACCAAGTTTAATTATTTAGTATAAAAAATCCCAGCAAGGAATGATAGACATTCAAGCAACATCTAAGCAATTTCAAGAGTTGTAATTATTATTCGTGGGTCTTAAACTTATTGAAAGTTTTCATAGCAGAGGCGGAAAGCAGGTAGACTACTAAACATGCATCCATATATGAAGACTACAAGAAAATTCAGTTGGTTACAAGGTTGAATTCCATCCTGTGGGAATAGAATACTGACATTTCTGATGAAGCTAAATTGGTTGAGCCTAGATGGCCAGTGGCACGGTTGTTTGATATGAGAGCAATTTATAACTGCAAGGGACATTGGGACTGTTTTTTCTAAATGCAGAAGAAATGAATGCCTTATGATAGTAACAGAATGTGACTTTAAGGCTAGCTGTTGTTGGGTTAATATTTTTTTATTGCTGATACAGTCCCACCTTTGAAATTGAGATAGGACTATGTTTTAGTAGAATCCAAAGGCTGAAAACAAAAATAACGTTAATTTGTTAAGGAGTAAACTTACCTTAATTTCATCCATCCATCCACAACTCCTTTCTCCCATTTATGCATGTGGGGTCAAGGTGTCACTTCAACAGTGACAATCATTTAGAGCCAAGGTTTAAACCACCGGGTGACTAGCCCTGCTACTTCTTCCATGCCACACACACACACACACACACACACACACACACACACACACACACACACACACACAATACCTATGGCCAATTTAGATTGCCCAGTCCACCTACTGCACGTCTTTGGAATACCTTACTTACATACCTTAACTATCCTTCATTAAGCTGTATGGGGGCAAGCATTTAGTCAGGCAGGATAATAAGTGAGGTAAGATAGTTCAAGATGCAGATGAAGTAAGAGTTTGCTGGCTGATACCAAACGTAAGTGACTTGTTGAGGACAGAATAACATGCCTTGATGTCTTGAATGAGTAATAGTGACAATTCCAAGGCTTCAAAATACAGAGAGAGAGAGAGACAGAGAGAGAGAGAGAGAGAGAGAGAGAGAGAGTGAAGCAGTACAATGCAAAGAAGAGGATGGCACCTCAGGAGTCCTGTGAAATCCTTTAATTTCATAGCAGTGCTTGCATATGTCTCCTTAGTACTGAACATTTTGATTTAATCTCTGCAGTTATATTTGTTCTGTTGACATACCAACTAGAAAGGATGTAGCTGTTTAATCTTACAACAGTGCTCTAACTTTATCATCCATCCTACTACAAGAATACATTCTTGTTCCCTGACTAGGAAGGGTGGGCAGGATGCAAGTGCTTATTTCAGAGGTGATCTAAGGACATTTAGATACAACTTTAGCAGTGATATGGAATGTCTGTTGTGAATCAAAACCTAATACAGTAAGATAAACTACTCAATTAGAACATTAATTCATTTTAACCACCATTTTAGTATAATGACTGTCTTGTTACATCATATTTTATTATACATGTTAAGCAACACACCAATATCCAGCCAACATTGTTTGTACATCATAAAACCCCAACACATATGGATATATATATATATATATATATATATATATATATATATATATATATATATTTAAATTTTTTTTTTTAATTTTATTTTATTTAACATTTGTTTACCGGGAAATTCTAACTTGGAATGAAATCAGTTTTCAGCGGAGGCCTGGGGAGAAACTATATATATGTAGTTAGACACAGATATAGATATAGATATATATGAATATATCTGTATATATACATATATATGTAAATTTTTTTTTTTTTTTAATTTTATTTTATTTAATATTTGTTTACCGGGAAATTCTAACTTGGAATGAAACCAATTTTCAGTGGAGGCCTGGGGAGAAAAGTTCCATATGCATGTCTTCAAACTTATTTATTCTAGCATATATATATATATATATATATATATATATATATATATATATAGAACCACTTCTAAATCCTGAAAACCCAAACTGCTGATGCCCAAAATCCCCAGAACAAATACCCAAAATACTAAAATACCGAAACATCAAAACCGCGAAATTCAAACTACCGAAAACTGCACTTAACATACACCACACACATACACACACCTTCCCCCAGAACACAAACACACAAACCTAAACTACAGACAAGCAGGGGGCAAGCCCCCTGCACCCCCCACACCCCCACTTAAATATTTCAACTCCAAGGACGCACTACATACAAAAACACACAAAACACCACCACACACCTACATTCCCCTCGCACACACACATCACAGTCACAACACACACTTACACACTAAACCCCTAACCAACACTTTTAAACATAGATACTTACCTGACCTTCCACCATACTGCAACACCAAAAGCACGAATGTCAAACTCCCGATGATCGTGATTTTGAAATTCGCGCTTCTGGTCTTTCGGTAATTAGGGGTTTCAGCTATATAGTCTCAAAAGTTTGACGAGATTATGTAGTGATCTTATATATATATATACATATATATATATATATATATATATATATATACATATATATATATATATATATATATTTTTTATATATATATATATATATATATATATATATTTATATATATATATATATATATATATATATATATATATATATATATTATATATATATATATATATCTATAGGGTCACGGTGGTGCAGCGGTTAGCATTGTATGCTCACAGCAAGAGGTTCTCCCTTTCGAGTCTCAGCTGGAGCACCTTCTGTGTGGAGTCTGCATGTCCTCCTCGCAGTCAAATGATGTCTAAAGATATGCAGGTAGGTGCATGTGTGAATGGGTGTGCCTTCTTTGAAGGTTGGGCGTCGGGCTGGCAACTCTGCAATGTAAAAATCCACTGCCAATCATTAGCGGACCAGAGTTCCGCTGTGGTGACCCCTAAGTGGAAAAAGCCGAAAGAAGACCATATATATATATATATATATATATATATATGTGTGTGTGTGTGTGTGTGTGTGTGTGTGTGTGTGTGTGTGTATGTGTATATTGATGTAGAAAAGAAAAGTTATTATGAAAACATTCACAGTTTATTACAAAACTCAGAGGAAAGACAATTGCCTTTGCATCTGAAAACAGAACAAAACATCAGAGTACCTCTCAAAGTCCAACTGTCCTCATAACAACAGGTAGAGTTACTCATAAAAAAGTTCCTTAATTCTTTTCTGTCTGGCAAAAAAGGAAGTGTCAAAGTTCATTTCATACAGGTGCTATTTTCTCGAGCTTCTATTCTCTGGATTCCCTCAAGGTAAAATGTCCAGTTCCTTTCAGAATACTGCATAGTGATACTTTTTATTGAGGCATAACTCCCATAACCAGTGTTGCAGGAAACCATCCCCTTTCTATTAGAGCCCAATCTCTCTCATTTAGAGGCACTACAGCCCTCTCTTTTATACACTACTTAACTACATAATTTTAAAGCAACAGTTCTAATTACAGCTATGTCATCATTTTCCTCTGTAGTCTGGTGTGAATTCTGATGATATGTTATAATCCCCACCCCCATCCCAGCTTGAAACCCTTGGTTTCAGGGCATGTGAGCTATGAGACTTAGTCAAGCCACCTGTGTTATAATGGGCTGAGCTTGATCTGTTTCACCATGAATTTAAAAGGCTGCTAGGTAAGTGACCATATACATAATTTTGTATTCCTCTCCTGCTATTTATTCTGCCATATCAAAGGATCATGGTCAGTAACATGAAGATTTTCAGCTGTGAAGGTAATAATTTCACTATATAATGTCCACTTGATTATCAACCATTCTCTTTCATTAGTGAGATACCTGGTTGCTGCTCTGGTTCATTTGGACAACAAAAAACACACATGCTATGTTCTCCATGAAAAGTCTGTGTCTGATGCATCAGTATACACTATAAAAGATGTATTCAAATATGGAGAGGCCAACAGACGCTCTTAACATACTGTGCAGTCTCACATGGGGTCCACTGTGGGAGTGGTATGCATCAGGGTTCAGCTGTGAGCCCGGTGCTGTTCATCCTGGTGGTGAACTACATTAACAAACAGCTAAGAGGGGACAGATCAACAAAGTTACTGTATGCAGACAATGTGGTATTACAGGCAGACTCATAACTAGTTAAAGATCCACCTCCACGGGTCATGACAAATCCTACTTGACCAAACTGGAAACAATCCAAATATTTGCGAACACTCTGGTTATGGGGGATTTCAATTATACCACCATCATCTAGGAAACTTACGCTAGTCCTAACTCGCTAGCACAACAGATCTTGACTTTGTTAATGCAAATGCCCTGGAACAAATTGTTCATACCCTGACAAGAGGAACAAATATACTAGATCTGGTCTTCACTAACATGTCAAACAGATGCACTACCACAGCTTTCGGACCCTCATTAGTTAAATCTGACAACAAATCATCACCTTCAAGCTGACAATAACATCAGAACTCACAAAGGGTGAAATCAGACTGAAAAACTTCACCAAGGCAAACTATAGCCTCCTAGGTGAAGGTACACATGCATTCCGAACTCCACTCCCAGCTGGAAGTGGTAACTACACCAAAGCTTACATTAAAGCCCTGTACAATCACTTGCATAAGTGTATAGACTTGGCTGTATCAGAAAGAATCAAACCCAGAGCCCCAAGTAAAAACAAGGCACCATGGTGGACATCTTCAGCAAACTTTACAATAAATGCAAAAAGTTGCTGTCCATGAAAACAAAGGCGAGTCCCCAACAATGGAAAAGTACCCTCCTCAGCCTCAAGAGGCAAATAAGACAACTTGTAAAATCCTCTAAGGGCTTCTTTGAGAAAAATGTAGCTAGCACAGCTAAGGATAACCATAACGCCTTTTACAGTTATGTGACTGCAGTGGTGTTGCTGCGGTAGCGTTGTCACCTCACAGTAAGATATTATCCTGTTCGATTCTCAGCTAGAGTGTCTTCTGTGTGGGGACATGCGTGAATGGGCATACCTTCATTGAAGGTTGTGCGTCAGGGCTGGCAACTTGGCATGTAAAAAATCTACTGTCAATCATTAGCGGACTGGAGTTCTGCTGTGGCGACCCCTAACCAGGAAAAGCCGAAAGACACAACAACAACATAGCCTAAAATACAGGACCCAAGCATGTGCAGAACTAGTGGCCAACGGTATCACACAAACTACCTCACAGAGATAGCAAACCTGCTAGCAGATAGGTTTGGTAAAATTTTCACTCCCCTATCCACCCAATACCTATCACAAATCTTGACCCAAACTTTCCCCCAACCATACATATCTAAAGAACAGGTGATCAAAGCCTTGTCCAAGGGATAAAAGACAGCCTCTATGGGACCAGATGGCATCCCAGGCTGTCTTCTAAACAGGCTAAAACATGAACTAGCATTAAAATGGTTGGGGTCCTCTCTGATAATTTCTGCTTGAGCAGAGGAACCTCTCAGGGTATCCTCTTTTCCCTCTGTGATTTCATTATATTTAAAACTACTGGCAAAGAAAATAAGGGACTCAGAAATTCAAGGATATAATTGGTATGGTAGTTAAGAAAAGCTGGATCTATTTGTAGATATTATTTTATACCAAATTCAAGGATATAATTGCTATGGTAGTTAAGAAAAGCTGGATCTATTTGTAGATGATATTATTTTATACCTGATAAAACCAGAAAGAGACATTATAGTTTTGTGGAACATTTTTTGACAGTTTCAAATCTTTTTGCGATATAAAAATGAATGAAGCTAAAACAAAAGCAATAGCTGTAAATTATGTACCAACACTCAAATTCATTCAGCAATATCCATATTTATGAGGACATGATAAAGTGAAGAATGTAGAAGCATGGATTAAAAATAATTCTGGTGTGGCAGCTAAGGAAGTGGGAAGAGACTAAACAAAAGATAATACAAAAACTGAGAAAATTGAAGCTTTGTTATATGGATATGGATAATACAAGCAGTCAAAGTGTTTTTAGTCCCTTTAGTGGTATACACAGGTCAGGCATGTTTTTATCAATCAGAGGAGAAGTTGTGGATAGCAATTAATAAAGAGCTGAAGGACTTTATCTGGGAGGGAAATTGGCAAGAGTCAAGTGCGATAAACTGATTTTTCCAGTAGAACAGAGCAGATTGAGATTACCCAATTTGAAGGTGTATTTCAGAGCTGCACAGTTAAGGCTCCTGTACATAGCACAAGCAGAAAACTATAATTCAGAGTGGAAAGGGATGATGTTGAAACAGGGGGAAGCTCAAGAAACAAGGAGACACTGGGATTTTGGATGCAGGCCTTTAAGGAGAATTACAATAATCATACACAAAATTATATCTATAAAGTAGCAGAAAGTATTCTAAGAACTAAGCCAACATGAGAATGGAGAAAGGAGATTCTGCTGATAGGGATGACTCCAATTTGAGATACTGACAATAGGCAAGAGGGGCTGGAATTTATTGGGGAAAGCTGGCAAAGGAACCAAGGTATTGGGAGCAAATAACTAGAGAGAGAAAGGTAATAGAATGGGAAGAAGCCAAGAATTTATTTGGACTGCCTTCCTTATCAAGGACTGATATCAGAGTATAGGCAAAGAGAAAGCAATAAGGGGGTCCTAAATGAAAGACCAGCACTGGTAGAGGTTTTAGTAGAATCTAGAACACAAGCTGCCATTAAAAAAGGAATAATTATTAGAGCATATAAAATATTGCATGATAACTATAACAATCAATAAGAGGAGGTTAGAAAGGTTTGGGAAGAGACATTGGTTAAGCAATTCACAAAGAAAGAATGTATGTCTCCCAAATATACAAGAAAATCTAGAAGATTTAGGATTTTTGCTTGGAAAGTTTACATAAATATTTTTATACCCCAAGTAGACTCCAGAGAATTTTTCCTCAGGTAGACAGCAAATATTGGAGGTGTGCTGGGGAAGAAAGAGGCACTTGGAAACATATTTTCTGGGAATGCGGTGGGTTGGCAGACTTTAAGGATTCCCTTTGGGATGCACTGTCAGAGACCCTGAGTGGACGGATTGGTGTGACGACGGAGATAATTTTCTGTGCTGTGATACTGAATCGGAATTGCCTAGACATTGTAAGGTCATGTTGTGTCTAATTATGGTGGCTGCCAAAAAAGCAATTACCAGAAATGGAAATCAAAAACTAAACCAACTTATATTAGAAGTAGTGAATCTAGTAACATTGATAAAACAACTGGAACTGACATCTTTAGAAAAGGGTAGGAGCAAACTAAACAGGAAAAATGGGAATTGTGAGAACAATACAAACAGGGGAGAAATTAGGTTTAAAAGAAGCAGAACATCAATGAGCTATGTAATGTTTGACTGAAAATGATTGCTAGATTATAAGTGATGTATAATTTTGCATCTGGGAGCGTGTCAGCATGGTTTGTGATGTAAAATGTTTGCAACTAGGATTGTGTTGGTGTGGTTTGCGTTCATTTGTATTAATGTATGACTGCTTATGTCAGTCATAAGTGATGGTTTAATAAAGATGCGTTTTGTTTAAAAAAAAAGTGGCAGGGATTGAATAATTTATGTAATGTTGCTTAAGTTATATGATATATAGCAATATATGTGAAGTATAATGTTTGTTAATGTTAATTTGTTAATACAATTTGATTGCTTTTGTATAAATGTAAACTTGCCTACATCACAAGTGATAATTCAATAAAGGTGTTTAAAAAAAACAAACTAGCATCACCATTAAGTACCCTTTTCAATCATAGTCTAACCACAGGCTTTGTTCCTGTGGAACAGGAACAGTTATTCCCCTTCCCAAAGGTGGCCTAGCAGCAGACACAGGGAATTACAGACCCATAAGCCTGACCAGCCTCATCTGTAAGGTCATGGAACGTATCATTATGGACCTCATAAATAAAGACATAGGCAACCTCCAAACCCTGGATCCTACTCAATTTGGCTTCACCAAGGGCAGATCCTGCCTGTTGAATCTGGTGGATTTTTTCAAAAATGAGACCAAGGCCATTGATGAGGACAAGTCTGTGCACACAGCATACCTCAACTTGGCAAAGGCTTTCTACAAAATCTCACACTCGGGCATTACCAATAAACTTATCAAACTGAATGTAAACCCCTTCATTGAATGATGGGTTACCAACTGGCTCACAGACCACACACACACTATCAAAGTGGTTGACTCCACATCAACCAGCAGACCTGTTACCAGTGGGGTGCCACAGGGGTCAGTGCTGGGGCCTCATATTATTTGGTATATACTCCTGAGAAGTTCAGGTCAAAACTAAAGGGTTGTGGCTGACCAAGTCTACAGATGACTGCAAACTGTCTGCAATTATTGAATCCCCAAATGATGTCAAGATACTCTAAGAGGGTCTTATGCAGACCAACAACTGGTGTCTTAGTCACGGTCTCAAACTGAATGCAAAGAAATGCATCATCATTCCATTTGGCACAAACAATGTCACTTCATACTATCAAATCAACAACAATACCCTAAGTACCAAAAAAGTGGTAAAGGACTTGGGATCACAAGTTGACCGCAACCTTAACTTCAACTACCATGAGTTTGCTGTAGTAAGGAAGGCTTTCTACATAGCACACTTGATTAGTAAAGGCATCGCATCAAAAGGAAAACAGGTTATAACCCCTCTATACTCTGCACTAATCAGCCCTTAATTGAATATACTGCCCCGTTCAGCATGCACTGTACAAAGAACCTGCAGCAAATGGAGAGACCTCAGAAGTTTCTAACAAAGAAGATCAAGGGACTCCAGCATGTTCAGTACACAGACCAATTAGAGCCCCTGTCATTTTACTCTGTATCATATAGACTTGAGACTTATGCATGGCTTATAGGGCAATCTCAGACCCAAACAGAATGAACTTGCTGCATATCCATAAATCAAATGGGACTATGGCTACCCATTCCAGGGACCTAAATATGGCCAGTGACTTAAACAGGACATGACAGACGGACAAATTTATCTCCCACTGACTGCCACATCTTTGGAATAGGCTAACTATTCATGTGAAACAGAGTACCTCTATGACACTATTCAAAAGGAACCTGGACGAGTGGATGGAGCACCATAAATTCTTACTGGGAATAGCACCCGTAACCCTCCTGGACATGGGCAGCCATTATTAAATGCAATCCTGAGTATTAACTAACATTTCTATAGTATTACATTGGGATGAACTGGCTAGGCTTGAAATGACCTCCTGGTTGATAGCCTAATAAATCTCCTATGATCCTATGATCTTATAAGAACTTCAGCCAAGGGTAAAGGAGTGGAATACAAAGTTAAAGGAACACAGACTGAAACTAAATGCAGATAAGAATGAATGAGGAGGTCAAAACTAGAATCGGAGGAGCTGCAAGCAACTAGCACAGGGTGTCAGGGGTAGTATATGGCAAAAGAATGCCAAAGAAGTTGAAAAGTAAGGTGTACAAAACAGTTGTGTGAGTAGTGCTACTGTATGGTACAGAAACCTGGGCAGTAAAGGCAAAGCAGTTGAGACAGCTAAAGAGATGGGTGGTAGGGTACACACTGTGGACCAGATGAAGAAATGAGGACTTCAGTACAGAAGCCAATGCAGCTACAGTTGCAAAAAAGGTCAAAGAGAACAGATTGCAGTGGTCTGGGCACATATGCAGAAAAGCAAAATAAAATCTGGTGAAGAAGATTTGGGACAGACAGGACAAAAATAAGAAGAAATGAGGGTATCTAGCAAAGTTGTAGAAGGAGTGTAGGAGAGATGGCTTGTGACAGTCAGGGTGGAATTGAATTCAGGGAGATGGCAACAGCACAACACCCCATCCATCCATCCTCATCCCCTTTTCCCATTTTTCCACATGGGGTCGGGGTGTCACTTCAACAGTGGCAATCATTTCGAGTCGAGGTTTACACCACCAGGTGGCTAGCCCTGCCATGGCAATTCATCTTACTACAACAGTGAATAGTTATAAATCCAGTAGTTCAGTCCAAAAGGCCACAAAATGAAATAAATAAAGCACCGGTGTCCACAGGAGAACACATCTCTTTAATGTGCAAGTCAAACTTTTGCCAGCAGGCTTCTTCAGGCAACAAATAAGGCATTAAAAGTACAATGCATATTTAAAAGCAACTAATAAGTCACATGACACTTAAGCTTAGGCTTTAGGGTGAAACCACCATTTAATCCCGGTGGTATATGTGCTCTCAACCCAAGTATCCATCGCATTTCCTTATTTTCTGTAAGAAGCTTAATATTGCCTCCACAGGAAGCTGCCATGGTGCAGCGGTAGCATTGTTGCCTCACAGCAAGAGGTTCGCCCATTCGATTCTCAGCTAGAGTACCTTCTGTGTGGACTCTGCATGTCCTCCCCGTGGTTGAGCGGCGTTCGAAAGACATGCGTAGAATGGGCATGCCTTCATTGAAGGTTGGGCATCTGCTGGCACCTCGGCACCATAAAAATCTACTGCCAGTTATTAGCGGACCGGAGTTCCGCTGTGGCGACCCCTAACCGGGAAAAGCCAAAACAACAACAACAACATAGTGGTACATAAATAACCCTTAAGACTGCAAATTTATTTTATCTATTTTTCTTTCTGTTTGAAATGTCATGCCTACTATGTAGGTAAAACAAATAGACAACTTAAAGACAGAGTGCTTGAGCACATCAGGGATGCGAAGAACAAGAAAGAAAACAATACATTAGCAGTACATGTGTTACAAAATGACCCTGCACATAGTTTTAGATTTTTTTGTTTTACAAGTATTAGATGTAGATATTAGAGGGGGGGGGGGCTAGAGAATCGCAGAGAAGCAGCAGAACAGAAATGGATTCTTTTGCTAAATGCTGAAAGATCTCCAGGTCTTAACAGCACTTCTTCATTAAAACCTTTTCTGAAGGCACTCCCTCTTAGGCATAAATTAAGAATGCTGTTTTTATAAAGAAGGATTTCACATAGTTTTTACACAGTTCTTAAATGATTTTAAAATGTATGCAAATGCTTCTGAGTATGTGTTTTATATCATATGTTATGTACTATATATGCACACATTTTAAATACTTTGTTCACTTTAATTGGTGATTAATTAAGTCAGCTGACTTTGTAGAGGATTATTTAGGATGAGCACTGTCTTTGAATGTTGTCTGATGAAGTGACTGGATGTCGTGAAAGTGCTTACTTTGTGTGTATTTTTGTTGTTTTATTGAATAAACACTTTACGGTACATTTCTAGCCTTGCAGGCTTAGTGCAGTATTTTTTACTTATTTGACTTTTGTTTTCCTGCACTACTCCGTACCCTGGCTTCATTCATTTTGCTCTTATTTCTTGCTATTTGCTTGAAGCAAGGACATGGCAGAAACAATTGAAGAAAGCAACTTATCGAAGCAGAGAGAGGGAAATAGTGACTCTGATCGCTTATTTCGCATTTTAAATGTGAGTGACAACCCACTATTGGACATCAATCGAGTGAATGTTGTTATGAATAATGCAGAGGTAAATCAACAAACACCAGAGTTCCTGCAATGCTATAAAGATTTAGAAAATAAACTGTATAAATAAAAGCGGCTACAATGGCAAAGCTTACATCTGCAGGCATGTCTTGAACACCACATTATTCTTAGAGGACTTTGCGTTTTAAACATGCCCAGTTATGGGGATGTTTACCCTGAGTTACTGAGAAGGTGGCAACAACTGAATTTAAAATTCGATACAGATTATATTCAGCTTTTAATGGAGCTCTTTTTACCTATGGAAGAACAACTAAAAGATGATATATTGTCAACGCAGAGTTTTATTTTTAACAAGTTTCCTGCAGAAGTCATCCGTGACAAGACAGATTTATTGCAATACAACATTTTGTCTTATGAGAAAAGATTGCAGCAAACGAAAATCAAGCAGCTGCAGAGAGACTTGAAAGATTTTCAAAATCAACATGTATTCTCTTGGCCAAGAGATTTAATTAGAATAACTGCCACTACCACCTCTGATGGGCGTTTGCATCAACCAATTGCTGCCGTAACAGGAAGCAATACTGTACCTATCACTTCCATGACACAAGCGTGCACTACACTAACTCTTTCTCCACAGTCTGCAGCTACTCTGGTGTCTATTGCTAGCAACATTGATTCAATGGATCAAACTGCAACCATGAATAAGTTAGATCCTGGAGTCAGCATGAGTGGAAGTAATTATTCCTCTGACCCTGTAGTGAGGCCACGCTGTGTTACAGCAAGCCATAAAATCAGCTCTACAGATTTTTTAATGAACAAAGTGAACACAGGCTTCTCTTTATCATCTCCTCTACCAATTCAGAACAGATTGAGGAGCCAGGGGAGAAAGGGAACTTTGCAGCGTCAACCCAGTATGGAACGAATGCAACAAACAGTGAAGAGGTGACGTTATTGAATACAGGTTTGATCTTTAACATCTCTTCCATTACATTAACAGAGGAACATATTGTCCTGTTGAATAAGGGACTTTCTTATATTCCAACTAAACGTGCTGATCACGCAGAGATGTTAAAAGATCTTAGGTTACTAGGTAGGAATCTTACTTTAAAAACACTTTATAATGGAAACAATGTGAATGAAAGAATGTGTTTTAAGAAACCAAGTACATACATATCGAATGTACATCCAGTGGTACAGACTTTTATAAATGTATGCGAGAATGATTTTAGATATCTTTTTAAAGAAGGTACTAAAGCAAGTTTTTCCAATATGTCTAACCATGATTACTTGGCCTTAAATGAACTTAAAAATATGCACTCAATAGAAATAAGGGCAGTTGATAAAGGTGGAAGCATTGTGATTTTAGACAAAGACTTATACCTGCGACAAATTAGACTGCTTATAAATGATGTAAACGCCTACCAACACATCTCAAAGGCAGTATTGAATAGCATTGTGGAGAAAGTATCTTTTTTAATTTTTGATTTGTTAATGACTAATCTTATTGATGAAGAACTTTTTAAATATTTTAATGCTGCACATCCGTTGATCCCTATAATTTGTGGTCTACCTAAAATTCACAAGAACAAATCTGCACCACCTATGAGACCCATAGAGTCTGGTGCAGGTTGGTGTATGGAACCATTATCTATTTATATTGAGAATAGCCTACATATACTCCTAGATCAATGTGAATCAATTTTAAAGGATACGAAAACTTTTTTACAGAAACTACATAATCGGCTACAAGGACTTGATATTGAATCCCTTTTTACTTCTATTCCTAATGATTGGGGTGAAGAGACTGTTAGATATTTTCTTACATCTAGGAACTGTTTTTCCCATAATAAGGTTACACTTATATGTACATTACTAGAGTTAGTCCTTGAGAATAATGTTTGTACTTTTGAAGAGAAATTCTTTTTACAGAAGGTTGGCGTGGCTATGGGCACTGCGTGTGCCAATAGCTACGCCAACCTGGTGCTAGTACAATGGGAACTTACATCTATTTTATCAGAGTCCAGTCAATATGGTCAGTACATTGTGTGGTGCGTCTGCTTTGTGGATGATATTTTTTTGCTATGGAAAGGAAATGAGAATGCTCTAGAGGATTTCATTAGATATTTACACACAACAATTAACTTCTTAAAATTTACTTATCAGTATTCTAAACATGAAATAGAGTTTTTAGACGTTACACTAAAGAAATCTGAACTTATGCAGATATCTAGTAGCATTTATGTAAAACCTACCAAGAGGCCCTTTTGCATAAAAGAAGTATGCACCCACGACATATTCCAGGCAATGTACTTTAAGGGCAGATATGCAGAACTTTAAGACTATATAGTAATGACAGAGATGTGCATACAGCCCTATCACAATTAAAATCAGAATTTTTAGAGAGAGGTTACTCAGAAAAAGAAATAGTAAAAGCTATAGAAGAAGCTTGGTTACATAGGGCTGATAGGTGTAAACTATACTTTGACTATACAGCTGAAGACTCAAACACTAGCCAAGATAGAATGGTTACCAATGACAATTTTAGAGTTACTTTTCAATATTCTAGTGGTATCAATGAATTCTGTGACATTATAAAGAATAACTGGAGGCTTTTACAAGATGCACCAGAATTAATTAGTATAGTTGGTAAAACACCATCCTTCTCTTTTAGAAACAATAAATCCATAAAGCAACACATGCCATAGGAAATAGCGTAAACAAAAACCTGTATGAATCTACTAGGACAGGAACATTTCCGTGTAGAAAGTGTACAGCATGCAAATATTTATATACTAGTTCCTTTTACCAACATCCCTCTTTGAGATTCACACTGAGAATGCAGTACTATGCAGACTGTAAATCAGTCACTTTGGTCTATTTTTCTTTCTGTGAGAAATGCCATGCCTACTATGTAGGTAAAACAAAAAGACAACTTAAAGACAGAGTGCTTGAGCACATCAGGGATGTGAAGAACAAGAAAGAAAACAATGCATTAGCAGTACATGTGCTACAAAATGACCCTACACATAGTTTTAGATTTTTTTTTGTTTTACAAGTATTAGATGTAGATATTAGAGGGGGGGGACATGGAGAATCGCACAGAAGCAGCAGAACAGAAA